>NW_005187795.1:185930-187623 GCF_000239375.1 Pundamilia nyererei | reverse complement strand
TGTGTGTGTGTGGTCCAGGGTGTGATCTTCCTGGTTCACCTCCCGACCGGAGGAAGGGGAGGAGCTCCTCGCATCACTGAAACAAACAAAAATGTTTGTTAAACTTCTGAGCTCCCCCTGTGTCTGCTCGGATTCTGTTTGTTGTAGTAATAATAATAATAATAATAATAATAATAATAATAATAAAACGTGACGGATCCACTGAACCTCTTTCTGTTTCAGCAGAACTCGTCGTTCTAACGTCACTTCCTGTTCTGTGTTATTTTCGTGAATAAACGGACGAATGAAAACAAAGACGTGCACGAGGTCGTACCTCTGTTGGCCTTGCTCGGGTAGATCTTGGTGAAGTGTCTGTACTCGTCCGGAGGAGGGAAGTCGTCCAGAGGATGGAACGAGTACTTGGACTCAAAATCATCTGCAGGAGGACGACACAGAGTCAGGACACGGAAACAGCTCAGAGTGACACAAACAGCTGCGTGTGCGTTTACACGGCTTTACAAATAAAAGGAGAAGAGGGGAGAGACAGGAGGAGGACACAGCAGCGGGGAGACGAATTCAGCTCTAATCAGATCATCAGAGGAAATCAGCAGCAGCTTCATCGACCGCCTGCTGGAGACGGACTCACCCGCAAACGAGCGAGGGACGGAGGAGGAGTGCCCGTTTCGGAGAGGAGGGGGAGGCGGGGGAGGAGCGGCTGGGGTGCGGGTGGGCGGGGGAGGAGGTTTTCCTCGGGTCGGGGGATCGGAAGAGAGGGAGGGGCTACCATGTGTCCTGTAAGGAGGGGGAGGCGGGGCTTCTCTGCCACCAGCCCTCAAGGATGTCTGGACCGGAACCGGAGGAGCTGAGGAGAGATCGACACAGGTGATCGACACAGGTGACCGACACAGGTGATCGACACAGGTGACTGTACTTCTGAAAATTGTCTAACAATCAAAAATAATTTGTTACATTTTTATGAAGTTACAACAATTTCATAATAATTTTTAAAAGAAAAAACGAAACCAAAGGTAAAAAATCTGAATATTTTCAGAACAAGTACGATTAAATAAATTCCATCACATGACGTCCAGAGTTGAACATGATTTGAACTCCCCTGAGGGTGAAAACCTCAGAATCTCTTCTTTTATTCCAGTATTTCCACCTTAAACCCGTCTCTGCATCTAATTTAAACCCTGAGTGTCCACAGCTCGTGTGCTCAGATCACAGCAGCTGGTCTACCTGCTCCATGACTGAAGAGCAGACACACCCACTTCACCACACACTCACTGTTGTAATTACACGTCAGCGAGGAACTCACAGCCAGAGCGAGCAAGCACACTTTTACTAAGTAAAGCAGCTGAACGGTGTAGTACATGACTTAATAATTGATCAACAGATTGATTTACTCTGCCTTACAGAAACCTGGTTGCAGCAGGATGATTATGTTAGTTTAAATGAATCAACACCCCCGAGTCATTCTAACTACCAGAAACCTCGAAGCACAGGCCGGGGGGGAGGTGTGGCAGCAATTTCTCACACCAGCCTATTAATCAATGAAAGACCAAGACAGACTTTTAATTCATTTGAAAGCCTGATGCTTCGCCTCGTCCACCCCAGCTGTGAAACTCAGAAACCAGTCTTACTTGTTATCATCTATCGTCCACCTGGGCCTTACACAGAGTTTCTGTCTGATTTCTCAGACTTTTTATCTGAT
>NW_005187795.1:177904-185378 GCF_000239375.1 Pundamilia nyererei | reverse complement strand
TGTCACAAATTTAGAGGATCATCATTTAGCCTGGAGAAATAAAAAAATAAAACTAGACCTGTCTTAGCTAATTATAGGCCAGATAACACCAATGAGTTAAACTGCAGGAATGTCTACAGAACGCAAAACATTATTATTTTAAATCTTTTTTTTTATTAAAATGTGTTATATTTGTTAAAGTGTTCATGAAAATAAAATGAACATTTGCTCTTAAATTTCCCATAATGCACCCGGAGCACTATATCTTACTGCCTGTGTAACTTAAGGACATCACCTCTCACCTGCTCCTCTACCTGGCGGCTCTCTAACAGGGGGTGGTGGCCTGTTGGCACCCTGCTGGGAGGGTGTAGGTGACGCTGGAGGAGGTGGAGGGGCAGGGCCTCTGGAAGGGGTGTGGCCCCCTGGTGAGGGGGCGGGCCTCTTGTTGCTGAGTGAGTTGTGGCGCTGTGGCAGCTCGGGTGCTGCCTCTCCACCTGGGCCGTTAGTGATGCGGTATGGTGGAGGGGGCGGGGCCAGAGAGGAGGACGACACAGGGTTTCCTCCCGAGGTAGGAGGGCGCCTGCTGTTGCTAGGAGATGGTGGGGGTTTGGAGGGCAGTGGAGGGGTGTTGTTGGGGGTGGGGGGAAGGGGCTTCTCTCTGTTGTAAGCGGAGGTGGGAGGGGAGGGGGCGTTACCTCTGCGACATAAGGGAGGGGGTGGAGGAGGGGCAGAGGAAGAGTGTTTCATGCCGGTGGAGGGGGATGAGGCTGTAGAGGAGGGGGAAGAGGGAGAAGGGGATGAAGACAGGTTGGGGAGGGAAGGACGCGGCATGCGAGATGTCTCCATGGGTGATGATGCCTGAGGGGAGGGGCTCTCTGCATCATCATGGCGATGGCTGGGAGGGCGGGGCGCAGCAGCCCGAGTGGAGGGAGAGCGACCGACGGCGCCATCTATGGAAAATATGGAAAGGTAACTTTACAAACATCTAAAACTTTATTAACACCCGTTTATTTTTATTTGTAAATTAAATAAAAATAAATAATAAAAATAAAAAATATCATTAAAATTTGACAAGATTTTTTATAAAAACAAACAAAAAAAATATGAAAACAAATAAAAACCAATCTGAAATTGAAAAAATACAAAGTGACAAAGTAGCAAATGACCTCTCACCTCCGACTGGCCTCAGTTTGGGAACTCCGCCTGTGAACAGGCCTCCGATTGGTGCAGCACAACCAGATGGACTGCCTGCTCCGCTTCCATTGGCTCCTGCAGCTGCTGCTCCACCTCCTTTCGGCTCTGAGAACCACAACCATCGGACAGATGAGTGAGGGCTCCGCCTCCTGAGGGTGTGACATCACTGCTTTACACCGACACCACAGCTACGACACTAACGTGACGATGGGATGGATTAGTGCGCGAGGTAGGATGCAGGTGAGGTCAGGAGACTGCCACAGGTGAGATGAGGTGAGATGAAGTGAGACTTTAAGTTTAAGTGTTTTACGCTCCCACGCAGCTCCGATGACATCATTGCCAGCACAACAAACAGTCGAAAACACATCGATTATAACCTATTACATCACAGTGACATCATCAGGGCTGCATCAGTCAGGAACAAACTGGAGACATTGTATCTGTCAGGTAGGGCGAAAGAGGAAGGAGTCACGTCACCACCATCAGACCAGACGTCATGATGACTGAAAACATGCTACAGGAAGTAGATGTAAAGTTGGTCTGAAGTGTGGCCACGCCCACCCATGAGATAAAATGTCTTTATTTCACCTTTACCTGAAGGCTCATTGTGCTTCTAAAGTTAGCACCGCCCCTTTTCCATGCTCATGAAGCCAGTGGGTTAACGAGGCGATGTTAGAACAAATAAATTCACCTCCAATCCTGCAGTTCCTCTACCGTCCAGTAGAGGCAGCAGTGAGTCAGAGTTTGCATTGTTAGGGGCGGGGCCTGAGTGTAAACCTCTCAGACACTGAAAGGAAAGCCTACTGACTTCAAAGCGAGGAAACAGGAAGTGGAAACGCTAACTCGAGTTGTAGCTGGTCTGAGCACACGGGTACAGGAAGCAGAGCAACCCTTCAGCAGTGAAAGCAGCAGGATGACCGAGCTGTGCAGCCCTCGGCAGGCTTCATGCTGTAGAGGAAGGTCAGAGGTGTCTGCCGCCCACTTGTCCCGCTGCAGGTTAACAAGGTGTGTCTGCGTACGAGCTAAAAGCTAACTGATCCCGCTGCACGCTCTCAGTTTCACTCCTGAAACATCCACCCGCTGTGGACACGTTCTGGGTTTCTACTTTACAGTCGAGACAAAATTTCTTTGCACACAGCTGTCGTTATAAAAATGTTCTGGAGAGGTTTCAGTCTGGTTTTAAAGCTCTGTCCAAGGGTTTTCCCTCATAGTGGTTCAGGACTTTCTCTGCGAGCTTTGGCTATTTCACGTCTTCTTCAGTTCCCCTTACTTGTGGTGTTCCTCAGAGTTCCATATTGGGCCCAATTTACTCTATTTATATGCTGCCTCTAGCCAACTTTCACATAACGAATATAACACTTGATTGATACGCTGATGACACTCAGACTGATGAGAAGCTGCTCTGCTCCAGTAAAAGCCTTCATCAGTGTCTGGATGGCCTCTAACTTCCTAAACGTTTCGTAGCAATCGCAGCACTTTAACTCTCGCCTGCAGTCTTCAGCCTTTTATTAAGTCGCACGTTAAAAATTTGGCGGTTATATTTGACAATAACTTCACCTTTAAAATACAGATTAGCTCAGTTGTACAAACTGAGGCTTTTATCCAAGGTGGGATCATTTTTATCTTTTGGACAGTTGTAACTTCTCATATGTTGCAGTTAGTCGGACCTGCCTTGTAAGACTGCAGTCGGTCCAGATTGCTGCAGCTCGTCTTCTGACACAAACTAAAAGACGTGAACATTTTCCCCGATGCTCGCTGTCTTCACTGGCTCCCTGTTCACATCAGAATTGATTTTAAAATTGTACTGTAGACTTAAAGCCCTGAACGGACAGGCTCCTGGGTGTTTAATCGGACCTCTTGCAGCCTTCTGCACCCGCTGGATCTCTTAGATCAAAGGATCTTTTGCTTTTAGCCGTACCCAGTTCGAGGCTGGTTCACGGAGGCGATCGAACGTTTGTGGTCGTGGCGCCTTAACTGTGGAATAATCTCCCCCCACACATCAGACAGGCTCCGACTGTCAATCTATGGTATTCACTGCCTTTTAATACACTTTGAGAGTTATTTGGTATTTCTGTTCAGCACTTTGGTCGACGTTGCTGTTGGAGTTAAATGTGCTACATAAATAACAACGACAATGATCCTGCTGATCGGTGTGTGATAGGGCGGCTTTCAGTCGCCCGACAGAGTCTACGCAGGAAACGGCGAGCACGGCTTTCAATGACACGTTATAGAGTTTTAGAAACATTCCTGTTCTGCAAACCAGCATCAGGCCAGGACATCAGCTCCACTGACAGGTGAGCGCTCAGCCGTGTCGCGTACGTGCGGTCGCGAGTGCGTCGATGGTTTGGGATGAAACTGTGGGTGGCGTGGACGGCAGACATTTACAGAGCAGGAACACACACAGCAAAGCAGAAAGCATCATCAGGTCATCAGCAGCTGTGCAGGAAGCTGCAGCATCTGTTTCAACAGCCGCTCCGTCACCTGCCCACCGAGCCCGCACGCCACCGCCGTGGTGCAACTTTAACCTGAAGTCTGAACTCGGCGGAGAAAGGAAGAGAAGTTAGAGCACAGACATGACGGAGGTTCAGGGTGAAGCCGACACAGACAGAACGGATCAGATGAGGAGAAACAGGAAAAGGTGGAACAGAAACAAACAGGAAGTCAGAGCCGGAGGGGACACGGCGTGTGTGTGTGGAGGTCAACTGTGAGCCCGATGACGGGCAGGAGTCACGGCCACTTTCAGAGCCGCCCGTCAAACAGACGACGAGCCGTCTACAGACGGAGGAGCAGCAGCAGAGCGATCGCTCCTCCAGTCTTTCAGCTCATGCAGTCCGTTTCAGCCTGCTTCTACAAACTGACCGAGCGCGCGTCAGAGGCTGCTGCCGGCCGTCTCTGCCTGTACAGCTGTTCACACCTCGCCGCCACCGAGGGTGCGCAGAAGAAGAGTCGAAGCTCTGACGCTCTCTCCAATCCCAACACTGATACCAGATTAATCACCTGCGTCCTCGCTGTGACGTCACACTGACGACGAGCGTGTTTGTGGACCAGTGTGTGACAGCTCCAGGAGGAACGGGGTTTCCTGCACAGGCTGGATCTTCAGGGGTGACCGCATATAAGCCCGAAGGACCCGGGTCACATTTAAACGCCGTCTGTGCGGCTGCTCCTGCTGGCCAGCAGCAGAAACACAAGCAGGTTCGATGAATTACCTGCGTGTTACCTGCCTGCGCTCACTTCCTCTTTCAACTCTGCTGAGCGTTTGTCCTGAAACATGTTTAAACTTTATTTTGGCAACTTTGGAAAACAGATCCCAGAACAGGAGTCTGTGGTGTTAATGCGCAGGGTCTGAACTAAAGCGCTAGCACTAACAAGTCACACACGCGTGGCCCACGCCATGTTTACACACATCACAGGCTGAAGCGTGAGCTCGTGACCGGGGCCGTATCAGGACCCCGTGCCCCCCCACAGGTTTAGTTATTCATCAGGATGAGTGTGAGGCGTGCTCCGCTGTGCAGGCAAGTTTAGGTCAGCTCTGATCTGACTGCGTCTGCTGGTCACATGGTTATGAGCGATCAGCTGATTTTAGACGCAGGAATCTAAAGGAAGCGCTCCGTAGCTGAGCTTAGCACCCCCAGGACCCCGTCGGGGGGTAAACCTTCAGCTGATCTGCTGACCATCAGGTCAGCTGACCTCAGCGGGTCTGGCCCCGTCTGCCCCTCTCCCTCGGTGGACAGGAAACACGGCGGCTGTTTCAGGCTGCGCTCGGCCTCCTGCACGCTGACTCCAGTACCAGAGAAGATGGCGTTCTTACTCTCCAGCGACAGCGTGGGGCTCTTATCTCCAACTGTCTTCTTCTGCTCCTCAGACGGCGCCCCCTGCTGTTTGGGCAGGCTCTGCTGCTGGTGTAGGTACTGGTATAAGCGAATGTATGGGTGCTCAGTGGGGGTTGTTTGGCTCTTTGGTGTCTGAGTCTTACTGTCGAGCAGCGGGGCGCTGCGGTCGTTTACCACCGCCACCTTCTTCAGCTTGGCGCCTTTGCAGATGTCCGACAGCAGCGCGCCACGACCTTTGGCCTCCTCCTTGCTCAGCTTCGGGGGGCTGGTATTAGCCTTTTGAGAGATGGAGGTGGAGTTAAATAACCAGACTGTGACATGCTGCAAGTCTTCTCAGGCTCACAGGTTATGAATGAGAGAAAGCTCACCTGGCTGAAGGTGGGGGGAGGCGGGGGTCCCGGGGGTCCCCCAGGTGGAGGAGGAGGTGGAGGAGGGATGGGCATTCTGCAGCTGATACAACACACACCTGATCACCTGAAACACAGACACACAATCCGATCAATACCTTCCTGACGATGCTGTTCTTCTTTGTCTGCTCGTTCACACTACAAATAAAATGCGACAGCAAAGGCGCTCTAGTGTGAACACTCAACGCAGCATGCGCACAAGAAGACGTCACACACAACGCGCTCCGTTTAGACCAAACAAACAGTGTTTGACTGTTTCTGACTTTACGTTTCCCAGTTTTGCTTTAAGTTATAAAGTTATCTTGTTATTTGCATTTGTCCTAATAATGATCCTTATTGCTGTTTTAGAGCAGCGCTGCTTCTAGCTGCAGATTTCTGTCAGTCTGCAGATTATACAGAACAAATAAAATGTTCACGTTTCTCCAACATTGTCTTCCCAACAGTTTCACTGGATGGATTCAGCACCACATACGAAAGTGACCCAGATCGGATTTGAAAATATCGGATTTGCGCCGTTCACACTGTCAGACCATGATCGGATATGGGTCGCAGAGGGTCAGAAACGTCAGATTTGATGCGCTTTCGCCTGCAGTGTGAACGCAGCCTATGTGTCAGAGGTGAGCGGCTGCTCCTGTGATGGAGGCCTGAACCCTGAGGCTCCAACCTGGATTCACCTGGTGGCTTAAACCAGTTTTCTGTTGGTCAAACCTGAACTATTGAACAGCTTCTCTGCCTCCACTGGACCCCACCAGCCCGGGTCCGGGGGCGGGGGGGTTGGCTCCGGACTAACCAGCCCGGGTCTCTCTAGGATGCTGGGCTAACGATTCATCCTCCTCACCGCGCTCCCCTCCAGCTGTGTGCACAGTGACCAACATCTATCCGTGCAATCCTCCCCCCGCAGAGGCTGATCAGTATGCGGAGTTAGCTCCATCGCGAGCCCAATCTGCTAGCTCAGCGCTAGCATGCGCGTTAGCTTTGCGCACATTCGGACAGGTGAGGTGAATAAACGGTACCTGTGAGCGTCACCGCGTCTCTGTGGCCTAGCTCATGCTTCTCTCGGTTCGCTGGCTGCTTTCTCACTCCCGGAGTCTCCGCCGTGAGGACCGTAACTCCGCCGTTAGCCTCAGCTCTGCAGAGATTTCTTTATTTTTCTCTACAAGAACACGTGACCTGCTGCTGCACCTGCGCATGCTCACTAAAATAACGGCATTCTGCCATTCTTATTACACAATTACAAGTTTAAACCTATTTCCCTTTAATAAAGACAAATGAGCGCATTTATAAGATTATTGTTATTTTATTTTGTAGTGAAGGAGGACATGCAGAGGGTTAGAGGAGAAGGAGAAGCAGAGATTCGTTTTGATCTCTTTTAACATGAAGTTCTCGAAATCAAATGTTGTCTTGATCACGAGCGTTCAATCAGAATATTATGAGTTTATAATATCAAATAAAATGTATATCAAGTAAAATTTTAAAGAATCTCAAAAACAGCAATCATTTTCTCTATTCATAAAACACATTTAAACGTCTTTTTAAAATTCTTTCGGGTAAAGACTCTTGACCCTTTGTAAAAATGTAAAAGTTTAAATGTAATACACCAGTTTGTACACTCTGTTCTCACTCGACTCCATGTTTTACCTGAATGACCTGACGTGGCTCCTCCCCCTCTGCGTCAGGATTAGTTAAACCTGAAAAAATACGTTTTTAATGTTTAATATTTTGTTTCTTTCGAAGGCAAAAAAAATAAGATGTTTACTTTATAATAAACTTGTTAGTTATCGTAGCTACATTTTATTTTCACAAATGCAAATACAGTAACAAAAAGCCTAATTTTAAACATTACTATAATGATGTTTTATGTTACATAAAATTGATTCGTGGATCACTTAACAAAAAGGCTGTGAAAACTATTACTGTTTGTAGTAATTACAAATTATTTGAATGTATGTAATTCTTTGTATTACACCCCCTGGCATATGTTCATTTTGTTCTTGTTGTATAGTCAAAGGAGCTTGCAAAGAAAAGCGTCTGGACTTCTTTAAGTTGCTTGAAGACGTTTCACCT
>NW_005187795.1:160344-176136 GCF_000239375.1 Pundamilia nyererei | reverse complement strand
CACACACACACACACACACACGTAGAAAAATATTTAGTATACACATCCAGAAATGCATATACTATTATATATTGTACATATATTTATTAGTCTCAGATGTAGCCATTCTTGTATTTTGCTTGTTTACATTCTTGTATTTTGCTTGTTTACATTCTTGTATTTTGCTTGTTTACATTCTTGTATTTTGCTTGTTTACATTATTGTATTTTGCTTGTTTACATTCTTGTATTTTGCTTGTTTACATTCTTGTATTTTGCACAACTCTGTTGCTTGTGAAGCTCGCACACAAGAATTTCACTCACATGTGCTGTACCAATGTACCTGCACATGTGATGTGACAATAAAAGTGAAAAAGAAAAAATTTCACCGCTGAGCGTCGCTGTCTTCAACACGATGATTGGCTTAACTGTCTGTAGCGTCACTGTCAGAGAGCCAATCAGCTCCCGGGTGGGAGCGCGGATATTTGAAAACAGAGATGGCGGCGGTGCGAGCGTAAGTCTGAAAATATTTAATATATTGTGATCAATCTCATCAATAAATGTTTGTTTCCACTCCAGAAACCTTTTCACACGTGAAGCGTGGGTCAGGCGACTGTTTTCTGCCTCGCGTGATGAAATAAAACATTGAAAATCTGAAGTTTATTAGCTGTTAGCAGCTGAAGCTAACGGTCTGCGTCACCGAGGGTTCAGTATTGACGTTTGTTCGTTTGTTTGTTTGCTGTCAGCGTGCTTCGGCGTTGTGATCCGGCCCTGCTGGAGCCCCGCGGAGAGCCGGAGCCGGACTGCGACCAGGCGGCGCGGATGGTGCTCTTCCTTACGGTCTGTGGCAGAAAATAGTCCGCCTACACCTCACAACACATCAGAGTCCTCGCAAAACGCACAAAACCCTGACCTCTGACCCCCACTGAGGGAATAGTTAAACCGTAAACAATGAAATGGAGAGCAGACCCTGAGTTGGCTCAGTCGCAAGTTTTCAAGTTTCTCACCTGAGTGAGGCCAGCCTGTCAGAGCGGACTTCAGTCAGTGTTCATACCAGAGACAGCTGACTCCTGTGTGTGTGTGTAACACGTCACCGTGCTACAGCCATCCTTGCAACGTTAGAATAAAGTAGAGGAGGTGTTCAGCAGCTCCAGGCTGACAGCAGAAACAGACGGGGGTCTGATGAAAATCCCCACAAATACATGAAGTGCAGCTACGAGGCTGAGAAACGTCAATAAGGAGGACGCTGGCGGAAGGCTTTGCTTTGTGTGTTCTCATTAAAAATGGCTGCCGTGTTACATGACCCACAGGCAGCAGTGTGGAGCGTGCCAGTGGTTCAGTGAGCTGAGCTTCAGTCAGTCTTCTTCCTCATGCTCAGGATCCAGATGTTTTGGTGTGTTTGATAAAGTCCACAGTGCTAACAGAACACACACACTGTGAGTGTTTGTTTATGGAATATGTTTCGTATACCTGTGCTCCTGTGAGTGGGTATGAACACTGAGCCCCGGCAGTGTGTCACCCTCATGTTTCTATGATGTTGTTTTATTGTTTATTTTAAGTTGGCTCTAATTTCTGTGTGACATCATCTCTTTTATGTTGTATTTACTACAATCAGCTGACAGATCAAAACAGTCCCTGAAATCGTCCTTTCACATGTGTTCAGGACCGCCGTCGCATGCAGAAGGTTCTGTGGCGTCAGCTGTTTGTCCTCGACTCCATGATGTCACTGCTGGAAGGACTGGAGTCTGCCCAGCAACTGATGGCACAGTGCTGCCCCCCCCAACCAGGTACACACACTGTGGTGCTGTCTCACCTGGAAAGAACACAAAGAAAGTGACTTACTGTGTGTGTGTGTGTGTGTGTGTGTGTGTGTGTGTGTGTGTGTGTGTGTGTCAGGGGGTGGGGCTCGGGGCAGGTGGAAGGCCCTGAAGGTGGAGAGCAGGTCAGGGGTGGAGGTGACCGAGGCGCTGCTCAGATCTCTGCAGGACAGAATCCAACAGATCCACGACAGACGACACACACTCACACAGCTGGTTCAGCATCTGCATAGCAAGGTCTCACACACACACACTTGATTTCATATCTTAGTGGGGGCATCTCATTGACATGATGCTGTAACTAACTGTAACTCTGACACTAAAACCATATTTTGAGCCTCAAAATGTCTTCAATCTTGTGCCAGATGTCCGTCCCCACAAGTACAGTCACATTCCAATTTTGGTCCTCAGAAAGACATCTAAACATGGTATCCACACACACACACACACACACACACACACACACACACACACACACACACACACACACACACACACAGGTTAACGTCAGTCACTAAGAGTCGAGGAGGTGAAACATCAGGTAATCTTGCTTTTCTTTGTCGCCTCATCCTCTCCTCTCCTTGTCTCCTCCTGCCCTTGTCTCCTTGTTCCCTGCAGAGGCAGCAGAGTGAGCAGCTGGAGTCGTCTCTGCTGAACGCCCAGAATGCTTTGCAGTCATGTGACCTTCAGCTGGCCCAGTTGAGGGCGGAGTCAGAGGTGATGCTCGGTCACCTGATCGAGTGGCAGCGACTTAGAGACGAGTGAGTGCCACAAAGTCACGTGACTCTATTGAAGCCCTTGTGATTGGTCGCTAACCTGACTTCCTGTCACCTGGCAGGCTGCAGGTGCACGTCAGCACCACGCAGGACGTCATGCAGATCAACCTGCTCGCCTTCAACCAATCAGAGCTGTGTGTGGAGCTCAGGCCACACACCTCTTCTGACTTGTTGTCCAATGAACTGGAGCCGCTGAGGCTGTCAGTCACCTGGAGTCATGACGACCGCTTCAGACTGCAGGTAAGGACACAGGTGTGCGTGATGTCAGGTTTCCTCCGACACTAAGAACTGTTAGTCAATCAACAATCAATACTCATTAAAACTGATTGGATGTCACAGATGCGAGGGGCGTGTCTTACAAACTGTAGATCAATCGATCAGTGAGTATGTGTAGCCCAACTTCAAATGGAGCGTGATGAAGGCGTCTGATCCTCAGGTGAGCGAGGGGACGGCGGGCCTCGCGGAGGACAGCCTGACGGGCCGACGGGTGGAGCTGAGCGCCGCCCTGCTGGAGGTGATGCGGTGTTATGTTGGGCAGGCCGAGCTGTTGTCTGAGATCCAGAGCCTGCGGTCCAGGTGAAGCGCTGACCAATTATTGAATTGACGTGGGCGGGGCCTCTTTCCCACGGCGTTTAATCACCATCTGTCTTTCAGCTTCGCCGTTGACTGGCACCCCGCCCAGCGCCTCCTCATCTACCTGAAGACGGCATCGCTGGTGTGTCATCTGGAGGTGGAGGAGGGATACCCGCGCGTGGGGCGGGCGCGCCTGCTGTCCGTTCGGCGGGACGGGCAACATGTGGACACATCTGGGCTGAAGGTAACAGGAAGCTGCTTCACAGTCTGCTTTTAGGTGAAATTATCGCGTTTCAGGTGTGTTAGTACGCGAGGCTTGGAGTCTGGGGAAGTAAAGGATGCTTGAGACGCCGTGGTTACCCTGCACAGGTGGGGCGTGACACCACCTCCAGCTCCCAAAGACCGCCTCAAACATTCATCTCAGTGGTTTTGATTTCACCTCGTGTGTTCTTGCTCCAGCTGCAGCGTCTCACACGAACGTGTGTGTGTGTGTGTGTGTGTGTGTGTGTGTGTGTGTGTGTGTGTGTGTGTGTGTGTCTAAGCCTCCCAGCGGTGAGCTGCGTCTGACCGAGTGGTTGGTGTTTCTCTACAGCAGTCCTCTCCTCTGAACGACGTCTTCCTCCTGCACCGTTTCCTGTCTTCTCTCACACATCCACCGGGGGTCGCTCTCTCACCTGCACATGTGTCACCTGCCCTGAAGTGTTTTTGTCTGTGATCACATGACATGAAAATAAACCTCTGCCTGCAGGACAAACTGGGTGTGTGAAACATGAAGTTTGTCTCTGATAAATAGAGAAGTTTATAGAATTTACAGAAGCATCAGTTTCACACAGAAGAAGCAGAAACTTCATTTTTAAACTAATAAAATGCACTCTAACAAAGTTCTGTTTGCAGTCAGTTATAAAAGAATAAGAAAAACTACTGAAAATAAAAATGTATAAAAAATATTTAGGGAATAATGAAACTGTCAGTAAATATGTCAAATTAAAGGAATATTTGTGAGAAAAAATAAACCAATTATTGGAGGATTTTAATCAATAAAAGCATGTTTGCAGAGTAAAACCATTTGTTTTTAATAGAAAGGCTGTTTTTAAAAGCCCATTTCTGCTTGAGCTGGGTCTGTTTTTAAATGTAAACTTAAAAAAACCATCTTTGAAAACATTTCATGAACTTCTTTCATTTATAATCCAGCAGAAAAAAATGTTCATTCAATTCTTCAGCTGAAGCTTTTATTTTGTAAAGCTGCCACCGGGAGTCGCTGTTTCCTTTCGTGTTGCTGTCTGCTGCTTCCCAGCATGCACTGCTACACCGATACTGTACAACGTGACGTAAGACACACACACGCATGTCCGCGTGATTAGATAACATGTCGGGGACATGTCACGCCGTCAGAAACCAGACAGAACGGCTCCTGAAGGAAAACCGAGCGCAGCCCGCGGGAAGACTTCCTGCTGCTGACACACCGGGTCACGTGTTCTCATAGAAACACGGAAACAGCCACGGAGCTCACGTGTGTCTGCAGAACATGCAGGTTTAACAGGTTTAACGTTTCTCACTGGGGCTTGGTTCAAATGCACGGAAGTGTAAAATCAGCCAAAACTTAAACGGAGTTTGGTGTAACAAATAATTCTAAATTACAGCCTGTAAAACTGATGCTCTTGGGCACATAGTTAGATTTTCACTGATCTTTGGTCACAGCAAGGTGTGGAAAGGTCCACCCGGAGTCTGGTGAGAGGACAGTGGAGTAAAAGCAGCTGCTGGTTAGTGTATGCACAGGAGTCCGGCTGAAGAATGAGATTACTGCAGATCACTGTGGAGTTTCCCCTCCACGCACATCTCACCCACTCTTAATACAGCGGAACGTGGACGTGTGTGACTGCTGCTGAGTCACCAGTAGGAAACTGACATCAGGAAAATATCTGAGTGGACTAAGTGAAGGATTCTGTTCGTGTTTAAAATGAGCACAAATGTGAATGGAGTTTGGTTTGAGGGTTAGCGTACGAAAGCCAGGCTGCTTCGTGTTTTTGCTCCAAGCATTTACTGATTGTCAGCATCTCCTCAGATGAGCAGACGGTTTGAGACGGCTGCCAGGCGTAATAAAAGCAGCTATTATTAGCGTGGAGTCTGGTGCGTCAGTGAAGGAGCTTTAACCCTGATAAACACGTAACTGTAAAAGTGAACGTGTGAAAACGGAACATTTTTGACTGGAGTCTGGTGGAGACTGCTTCCACGCGAAAACATCATCACCATGCAGGTGTGGTTATGAAGCATGCGCCTGCAGCTCAGTGTCACACATACAAACAAGTGTGCAACATCTCAGTTTGTGTTATTGTTTATTGCCTGACGACCTCCTCCTCCTGCTGCTGTAAATCAGTGATCAGAGTAATCCGTTGTCACGGTGACGCACCACACGGCTGTAAACGTGTTATATAAGTACGCACAGCACTAAAAGGAAGTGATGTGCGAGTCCATCTGAAACTGGGACACAGTGCTCGTCTCCGCCCGCTGGCTGCTCATTGGGCAGTGGGGATGCTGAGATCGAGATGCAGCTGGCCAATCAGAATCCAGAAAGTGGAAGTTTGATTATAAGGCTGCAGTTCGACCTACTTTCTCCTCAGAGTGACTCACTTTCTCCTTCTTCTCCTGCTGTCCCACTGACTGCTGAAAGCTCAGAGCCAACAGGACACTAACCTCCAAAAACCCACCAATCACGATCAGCTTCACCTCATGCTGCTCAGACACACGTGGATGTCTGTTTGTCACAGTCTGCGGCTCTAAAATCAGTGAAAACGTCAAAGGAGTCTGGTGAAGGAGAAAGCTGGCGCTGCTGTATTTACAGCCTATAGTTCATATGAAATATGATGTTTTTCATTTGTTTTAATTAATAAGTCATCAACGTGTCTCGTTTTTATATGAAACATTAAACATTTAACCTGAAATTACACATGAAATATTTTTTCTTTTCTTCTCATACTTTACAGTTCACAGAGAGATAAATGTGTGTGATGGTGCAGAGACGATGTTAGATGTTGTATTTCAGTGATAGTAGTGCAAGGCACAAAAACGCCACCAGAGGGCAGACTGTGCCGCTGAGCTCAGACCCACTGGAATATAACCCTAAACACCTTTATATTCCACTAATAAAGGTGAGCTAGGTGACACAGACGAAGCTTCGTGTCTAAATAAACTAGAATAAACCCAACATGGAAGCACTGAGAGCTGCAGTTCCTGTGGTGCCCAGCAGAGGCAGCAGTGAGTCAGTCCCATAGACTTCCGTGTCAAAATAAACTCATTATTAGGGGCGTGGTCTCTTTGACTGACGGACGGATGGGGATTTGGCGCTACTTAAATAAAACTGATTGTTCAGTTTTCAGATTTTTTAAAAAGTTTTTACTGTAGTAAAATGAGTTTTTGTGACTGTTAGTCCCAACATCATGAGCTGCTTTACAGCCTCCTCAATTTTGATTTGGGGCGTGAAGAGAGCACATACAGCTGCTGCGGTACAATAACAGAGAGCTCGAATCAGGCTCTTCTGCAGCTACACCACCCGCTCTACAGCTGCTGCAACTACAACCAGCAGCAGCTTGAGTCTGTGACATCAAACCCTGCCACTACAGCATCTCCACCAGCCGCTGTAACTGACTCCAGCTTCTCCTCCGCTGCTGGTGGGTAAAATGAGCTTCGCTGAGAGAAAACTGAAGGTCGTTTTACTTCAGCTCCGACTCGTCCAATCATCAGTCCATCGCAGTAACGTCTTTATGATCAGTGGGAATATTATACATTCAAGACGACTCATGTGTGCATATATTTATATATCATTTTTATATAACGTCTTTACAACATAAACCACAGATTAAAACACATCAGAGATCTTCTTTCATCAGGTGCACTTCCTCGCTCGTACATACTTTAATAGTCACGATATCTGCACAGGCATATATTCATATTAACCAAAAATAGTTGTGTACAACAGATCTCAGGGAAACAGTTCAAGTATAGCTGGATCTTTGTGTTCATGGCTATGTACAGTTTCTTTACAGAACATCAGCTGCATAAGGTTTGTCTGAGGCGTCGCCAGGTCACGCCCCGCCTCCTCCATCTCTGTAGTAGGTGGAGTCATCATTCCGGGCGCTCCACAGTTTGGAAGTTCAGGATGAATCAGTTCGTACTGGAAGAGTTTCTGTTTCCTGCAGAGTGGAAGTGGAGGCCGCCGCAGTCAGAGATCGCCGGCCGCTGAAAATCGAAGGAGCTGATCCCAAAGTCCTTAAAATCATTAAAAGCAGCTGGATGCGTCCAGATGTTTGAAAGAGCTACTTTTAGTGTGCATCTGTCTCCAGCTGGGAAAACTTTCAAATTAAAAGCGTCTGAACTCATCATGAACGTTAACGAAGCTAAAATCAGACAGAATGATGACATCAACAGGAAGTGGAAGTGAAGCTGAACGAACAGGTTTGTCCTGTGTGAGCTCATCAGTTAGCGTACTGTCGTCGTCCACGTCCTTCACGCTTCTTTCTTTTGTCTTTCAGACTTCCTGCTGGCGACGCTCCAGTAAAGTCAAAGAACTGGGCTGGCTAGGCTAAGCTAACGGATTGGGCTTACACAGGTTAAAATAGTGTGGTTTAAAAATGGCAGCCTGCTCCTTTAAAACATCAACCAGCTGTTTTAAAGCAGACTTTTATTTTGGCGGGGAGACGCATGTCTTGCAAAGTTCTGCTGATGACATCATCATCCTGCCAGTCCGATGCGGTCTGGATGATGCTGCGATGTTAAGGGCTGGAGAGCGTGGCGATGCGGTGACATCGCAGTGATGTCATCAAACGTCGATGCGGAAGGACAGCAGCTTCTCAGAGTGCATGTTGTTGAGCGTCCGCAGATCTGGCAACTTCAGCAGCAGTTTGGTGAAGCGTGGCGAGTCCACGTCGAGGTGCTCGCTCTCTGGGGCGACGGGCGACTTGTTGACCAACGAGCGAAGAGCGCGGATCAGATTCTCCTGCAGCTGCTCCACCGACGCCACGTCTTCGATGCCGGAGCGGTCTGAAACCACACGGAGAGGGCAGGTCAGCGAGCAACGGGCAACCACTACATCTGCAGCAACTGCAACAACTGTTACGTCTACAACTACTGCAACTGAACCAAACCCGGTGACTACTCCACCCACTACATCTACAGCAACAGCTGCAACTAAACAGTTTAAAAACAAACTCGACATGTGCAACTTCGACACACAACAACCAAAAATTATTAACTATGCAACTAAACACAAGACATCAACTACGGCAACAACATCTACATACGCCACTGCTACCTAAATCACTGCAACCACGACGCTTCACTTACAGCAACAGCTTGAACAAACGGTACCTTTTGCAACTACACCAAACATGGCACAACCTGCAACTCAACAAGTTGGTGCAACTACAGCAGCAACATCCCCCAAAGTTGATTCTGTTCATCTGGATGTTTTCAGTGGAGAAACGTTTCTCCTCTGAAAACATCCAGATGAAAGAATCAACTTTTAGCGATTTCCTTACCTGGATGATTGAACGTGCATCGAAAACAACAACAACAGCTAAACCACACAAACTCGGGCTACACCTGCACTCGCCGTAGTTATGTGCTACAAACAGGAAGTTGATTTTCTATACTTCCTTCTTAAACACTCAACACGTTGCTTAAATAACTGCGATACATTTCAGCTAATCTACGGCGGCGGCGATCTTTGCTCACCTGCTGACACGAGCACCACGGCGGTGAAGAGTCCGAGCTCCTCGCTGTCCAGCTCCAGCGCCGCCAGCTTGTGGCTGAAGTCAAACATGGCTCCCAGCAGGTCCCTCATGCCCATCGCCCGCAGCTCCTGCAGGTTGTAGGTGGCGCCGGAGACGAACGTCACCGTCTGCTCCTTCATGTTAAACAGCGACGCAAAACGCACCATCAGCACCTGAGACAGGAAACAAGGACGGGCAATCAGTGAAAGCGCGATGATGTCACCGACACATTTAGGTTTCATTCAATCTCAGCCTGACACGAGTTTGAGCAACCAACGAGGAGGCGTGTAACTACAGCAACATTACATCTGCAACTCCTGCTAATAGATCAACATCCTCTGCCTAGAAAACTCGCCACATCCAAACTCCTGCAACTAAACACAGCAACTTCAGCCAAACACCGCCCATTACAACTGCAGCAACACGTTAACTCCTGCAGCTAAGCCAAATCCTGCAACAACAGCAACTCTAGCAACCACTACGTTGCAACGTATGCAACACTTGCAACTGAACAACAAGCAACTAGCCTAAGGAGCTGGGAAAGAAAGCTTTCGTGACGTGGGTGACTGCAAATCTACACAGAAAACAAGCAACTGCAACACAAACTACATCTGCAGCAACAAGTAAACATCATGCTGTAGCTCCAGGACTACATCTGCAACATTTTCTGTACCTACAGACAATGCAGCATGTTCTGGCTCCTTAAGATTCGCCCCTCATGTTATGTAGTGTTATATAAGTTCATGCAATCTTTATTTGTTTCTGGCACACTGTTCATTTTATTTTGACATCCTACCAGAAGTGCTATTTCTCATTACTTCCTGTCTAGCGGGAGAAGGACAGTTTGCTACCCCTATGGCACATTCATGTATTTCAACAAAGCCATGCGAAGCATCCAGTCAAATAAATCTGCCAGAAAGGAACAGCGCTGTGGTTTTTCTACATGGGAAGATGGTTGTCCATCTGTCTAGTTAAGTGCGAGGGCAGAATACAGCAAAGACTGCGTCTCACAATGAAACATAATGCTGCAACTAAACACGGCAACTAACTAACTTAACCAAATGCTGCAACAAGCAACTGCTGCGACCGCTACGTCTCCATGAACAAATGCAACTAAACAGCAACCTGAGCTTCAGATCTTTGACCTCGGGAACGTTAGTGGGAGTTTTTAAACTCGCACTCTTGTGGACTCGAGGGTGAACTCAATAGTTTTTTCAAAGGTCAGAGGTCATTTCCCTAAAATGTGCTCTGATTGGATGACAGTGCTGTAACTGGCTGAGTGAGAAGACATGGTAAATATCTAGAGGGTGGGTGCAGCGCCCCCAGTTTGCCTAGTGGTCAGGTCGGGTACAGCATCTAAGGAATCTCAGTCAACCAACTGACTATGTGCACGTTAGCATATGCTACTTCCGGTGCGGAAACTCGTGTGGGGAGCTTTGTTTCCGGTGTCCTATTCGCGCCTGGTTTATTGTCCAAAACAAGTTAAGCAAATGAATGAATCAAGCGGCGATTTACATTTCTATAGATGTCTCGGGCATTTACCCAATATATCTGTAAATGATGTTCATCGACTTGTGATATTTTTCCCCGCGCCTCAGAGCAAAAGAGAAAAGGATTCAGATGTTATATTTCTCAGCTGTCTCTCGTTTATCGCGGGTGTTATGTTCTAAAAATAACCAGCGAGAGGTGAAATCAAGCAGCCAATTTTATTTTTTGACGGTGCAAAACGTTTCCTGGACATCGTGGACATACAGCACTGCACCTCAGAGTCACACTGCTAGCATCGATGCAGCGATTCTGTGCTGTACAGGAGAGACGTCACGGAGGAGATCGTCTGCAGCGATCAGGACACAATGTGACGTAAAAAAAAGCAGCAAACTTGCAATCTGCGAAACAGCGAGGTGAAAGGTGAATAGTGAGGGGCCGCTGTAATTTTGAAGGTAAGTCACAACATACCCTTCGTAAATACTAATGTATAGAAACCGTTACCAGCAATCATTCATTTTTGTGTGGCTTTTTTCACGGTTTGTTAACATGCTGTGTAGGTGTGTACTTGACTAGCTGATCTCGACATAACGGGGAAACATCTGGTTTGACTGTTTTCACCTGTAGTTTGAATGCTGAACATTTGCCTGTTTAGATCATCAGACCAGTCACTATACAGAGATGTGCTTCTGCATGTGGACGATGTGTCTTCTGCTGCAGTGATGCAGTTCTGCTTGTGTTGAGTGATGTAAACAACTGATCGATCGAAACGCTTTAAACGTCAAAACTGATCATTAGATTTTTTATGACACAGCAGCGGTGAGTGTTCCCACCTTCTGCTCTTTGTAACTTAACGCCATCTTTCCGTTTTCGAGTTTTGGACATGATTTTGGAGGATATATCTTCGCAGTAGCGATTGACTGCAAAGTAAAGCTACCGGAAATGTACAACCCCACATCAGGTCTCAAACCAGGAAGTTAGCATTTTCTCGTGCACAGGGTCAATCAGCACAAACCTCGCCCACTAAACCGAGTGACATCACAGGTTCACCTCAAAGGTGCCGGCCTTCAGCAGGGCCACCTGGTCGTTCTGGGACAGACCGCTGAATCCTGGGATATGTTTGGCGAACTCTACCACCTCCCTGACGGCGGGCGTGAAGGACAGCGAGAAGTCCTCCCATATCTGCTGCGGGGTCTTCGAGGGGTCGGCGTGAGGCTGCATGTTCATTGGACAAGCCTGCGGAGACAGGACAGCACCGTCAGCCAATCAGGTGACAGCTTGTAAACCCTCCCCCAGTGGATGAGCTCTTACCAGCACGATCCCCGTCTGCTTCTTCACTGGACAGCGCTGCTCCTGGGTCACATGACCAGCGGGACCGCTCTGCTGGCTTTGCCTCCCGTTGCTACGGTGAAGATGTGTGCGGCTGTTTTCCGGTAGGTAGCACTCTGTGGCCAGGTTGTTATTGTGGTGGTAGATGGTGTTGAGGCCGTTGGCATGGTAACCGTTTGGGCAGCGGTTGGGCTGCCAGAGCTCCGCCTCCCCATTGTGGTGGACGTGGTTATTGGCCAGCTTGTCGTGAGCGTATAGGAACGTCTCGCGGTGAGCGCGAGCAATGGCGCTAATGGTGGAGTCCATCCCGGGGCTGGGGGGTGGGGAGCAGGAGGGGGAGGAGCTCTGATGGGAGGGAAGAGGCGGTGGGGAGGAAGAGGAAGCCGAAGCAGGTGGGGAGGGTGAGGAGGGGGCTGGAGGCAGGGCTGAGGGCTGAGGCCGGGGGGCGATGGTCACCCCCGGGCACGGCGAGGAGGAAGAGGATGAGGAAGAGGATGAGGAAGAGGAGGACGACGACAGGCTGGCGAGCTGGAAGTCGCTCTGCAGCTGGTTGTTCACCATGTTATTCATGGCGCTCTGCATCTCGGCCAACATCCTCTGCTTCTCGCGCTTCGGGATCCGCCCGAAGCGCACCGCTGTGGACAGAAGAGGAAGAGGAGGAGTTAGGTCGGATTCAGAGTGTGCGGGCTTGCAGGTGGGCGTGCAGGTGAGGCGGGCGCTCACCGTCGCGGCTCATGCCCACAGACAGACACTTCTTGAAGCGGCACTGCTGGCAGCGGTTCCTGTTGATCCTCACGATGGTGCAGCTCTCGTTCTTCACGCACTTCTTGTACTGGATGTTCTGCTGGATGCTGCGGCGGAAGAAGCCCTGCAAGACCAGACACGCCCACACCGTCACCTTCAGCATCATCATCGTCATCACCACCAAGCCCCAAAACTGCCAAAATCCGCGGACTGTATATCCGGTCTTTAAGTCTGACGTCATTAGCCGCTTCAGGTCCCAAAGCCAAACGAACACTGCGGCATCACTGAGAGTTAAAAACTGTCTAAACTCTTTCATCTGTAATAAAATGATCAGCGTTGCTGCTTTACCAGGTGTAACAGTTAAGTTTAACATCCATGAAAACAGAATTTATTAAATTTAACGGAGTTAGAAGTTAGCAGGAAGCTAGCGGAAGTTAGCTCGCTAGCTTCCACGCAAAAATAGCATGTTCTGACTGAGAGATTTCTGAAACAAATTAAAACGTACAGCTCTGCTGTCACTTCCAACATGAATGAAGACAGAAAACTAAACAGCAGTGACGTTTGTAGGGTTACTGAAGTTGGGCTAGCTGCTATATAATGATGTGCTACGTGACCGCTAGCGACACAGCTATGTTAGCATAAACACAGTGAAGCTGGAGGATGAACGCTAACTTTCTTCCACTCGATAAAAGTTAACGTGAAGGTTCCTGATGGTTAGAGACAAATGTAATCGCATGGCAGGACGCTGTAAACGGACCAAACTTCAGTCAGGAGAACAACTGAGATAATCCATCCACAATACGAGGTTAGTCATTCATATACTGCTGCCTGGGCTGGGCTGTAGTTACATCGTAAGGTTTTAAAAACTGAGCTTTAAAATGAACAGTGGTAATAAAAACCGAGAGAGGCCGACAGGGATCACTGACTGTTTTTAGGGGCTTGTTCAGATTAAACAGAACAAGATACAAAAGATTAAAACATGTTAAAAACACAACAGCCTTAATAAATGCAGAGTAGTTTGGACTGAAGCTTCATCACATCATCACTTAAAGCCTGTGTGCATGTGATGTGTGTGAATAAAGAAATAACGCATTTGAAAATAAACAGGAAGTAAATAACTCTGAAATATTACAAAAACAAAAAATAAGAATAACAGTTTTAGATTTTAATTAATTAACACAAATACTATCATTGAGTCGGTAGTTCCATTGTGTGTGTGAGATCTCACCTTGCAGCCTTCGCAGGCGTGCACGCCGTAATGGAAACCCGAGGCGACATCGCCGCAGACCTTACAGAGCAGCACCATGCCGTTCAGCTCTGAAACACAGTCACATACAGGAAGTGACATCAGAGGTTCCGTTCAGCTCAACACACAAACATGCAAACGAACTGCGTACTTACTGGTCAAACTGGCCACAGACTTGCTGGGCGACGTCCTCAGAGAGCCGCCGTCGTCGCGGCCTCGAGGCGAGCCTCCCGCCGACGAGGAGGCCGAGGAGGACCCGTCGTCTCCGGCTGACCCTGAGCTGGAGCCGGAGCTGAGGAACGGCAGGGTGAGGGAGGAGGAGGAGGTGAAGAAGGACTGGGAGTTGGAGTTCTCACTGTACATGGAGACCGGACTGGTCCGAGTGGGAGAGCCTCCGGAGGAGCCCACGTAGGAGATCACGCCTCCTGCAGGAGAGCAAGGGGAGGTCAGAGGTTATTGACAGCGGTGAGGGGGAAGCGTTCCACCTCTACTCCTCGAACGCTCTGAGCGACTCGGTTTTACTGCTTGTACACATCACAGCCTCCTCCTACAAAATAAAAGCCTGTAAGTGCTTATTTCTGCTCTTTGTTCTGCTCGTTGTGCAGCGCAGCGTGACTTTGTACCGCCGCTCAGCAGAGGCGGGATTTAGACTCACACCTTCTCAGGTTTCATCAAAGCACCAGTGAAAGCTGCCGTGAATGTTGGTCTGCCGCCGAGCGGGCTCAAAATGAAGTGATCGGCTGCCACATGTGCACAGCGTCTGAGAGCGACTGTTTGCAGACCTGTTGCCTCCCATCAGCATCCTGTAAATCACGTGAAGCTCTGAGCAACGATTTCATCAGCAGCACATGCAGACTGTGACCACTGAACACGATCGGTGCAGCGGCAGGTTTGATCTCTGTGGGAGGCTGCAGTCCTGTTTTTACCGCCGTGGCTTCGATGGCGTTGGACGTTATGTCAGGACCACGCTGCAGAGATGGGCCCTCTGTTTTGTAGTGTTCCCAAAATATTTGAATTTATCTGATTAAGTATCAGCTTCTGGTGTCCCTGTATGATACAATATCACTAACTACCTGACCCCACTGAGGTTGGGACAAACACCTTTCACCTCGTGACACGCAGCGACCTTCACAGCGACCTTCTGTTTTGATTTTATATACTGTTGTTTGTTTGTTTGTTAATTAGTTAGTTAGTTTATTTGCTTGTTTTAATCAATTTTAAATCATGCTTTTTATTTGTTCTTGTTTCTAATGTCTCTGTAAAGCACTTTGAATCACCTTGTTGTTGAATTGTGCTATACAAATAAACTTGCCTTGCCTTCACAGAGCATTAGTGTTGACTAACGATGTGTTTGTTAGTCAACACACGGCGAGGAGTCAGAAGCACTAACAGGAGGAAACCCCTGATTCTTTGTTATGAGAGGATGATGTTTGTCTGCACATGTCAGAGCTGCACGTGACACACACACACACACACACACACACACACACACACACACACACACACACACACACGCGACCAGTGCGAGCTGTGATCACCTTCATGTTCTGCTGCTCAGACTCAGGCTGAATGTGTGCTTTGTGAGTCTGTGCTCACACACTCACACAGCAAGGCCCGCTGCCAGCTCACAAACTGGGTCACCAAGACAGGAACAAGGAGAGCAGCCGCCATCACCTTCACGCTACACGAGGAACCACAGCGAGCTCACAGACCAGCACAGACACTCAGAGGACTCAGCGTGGAAATGCAGACACAAACGAGTGCTGATGAAGGTCACGTGACGTGTTTATAAAGCTGCACATGGCCTCTGAGCGTCTGACCACAGAAATATCCGAGCTGTGCTCATGTCTGTGCTGAACCTGCTGCCTCCCTCCTCCTCCCCTCCTCCCCCTCACGCAGCCTCGGCGGGAGGCTCGTGTGTACTCCGTGGTCACGCCCCTGAGACACGTGCCTGCTCCACTCAGACGGCTCTGCAACGGGACTGGAGCGCCAGAGGCCCGCCCACACCCACGCCTACCCTCCCTCTGCACACACTCTCACGTTCCCGCCATTCATCTCTCTCTCTCACACACACACACA
>NW_005187795.1:155039-159480 GCF_000239375.1 Pundamilia nyererei | reverse complement strand
GTCAGAGAACATTTTGGGGCTGGTGTCTTGCCCCAGCCTGGAGGAGCCAGGGATTGAACCACCAACCTTCTAATTGGCAGATGAGTTGCTTCGTCTCGTGAGCGACAGCCACTCAGAGATAATTAAAGCTGAAACCGCAGAAGAAGAATAACCTTCATCTGACTTCATCAGTCACATCCTCAGAGGAGCAGTAACCAGCGTGCCCTGCAGGAAGCTCCACAAAGTGCATTCTGGGTAATCTGCAAAGGCTCCTATCAGACTGTGGGATAAGAAAGCTTCATTTCACCTCCACCTGACAACAGCATCATGCTCCAGCTGGGAATCATTTTCTAATAAAGTTTCCCGTTAGCGCTGACGCTCGCGGTGGTGACGTGGCACGTCTCTGCTGCTCACGAGGTCTCAGGACAGATCACATGATCTTCAGGCCCTCATGAAGGTTTTAAACGATCCGTGCTTGGAATAAGACGCTGTGCTTCCTTCAGGCACTGTGCTGACCTCCAGAGGAGAGGATCCAGCTGCTGACACATGTTCGCCCTCTTTGACTGAGCGTAAACGCGTTTCATCAGGGTCTCTGCTCACCGTGGGAATTTCAAAGTGGCTAACGGCTAACGACTCGAGGTCGAACGCTGACGTGTCCTGAGAGTCTCTCTGACAGTGCTGCAGTGATGTTTTACTAAACGTTCTCTAAGAACCCTCTTTATCACCTTTTAAGTACGTGTTTAAGCGTCACGCCGCCATGTTTTTTAAAGTTGGTCTGAGGTTTGTGGGCGTGCTGCAGGGAAACGTGTTAGCTGAACTCTGAGCTGACAGGAAGTTCACACGAGCCAAACGCTCTTTGAACGTCAGTGCGGCGAATGTCTGTTATCATTGAGCTCAGCACCAGCAGCTGAGGCTCATGGGTAGTGTAGTGTCAGTAAGTGTCCGCTGTGATGAGCTTTAAACCACAAACACGGTGATCTGTGAGAGCGAGCAGAGCGGCGCTCTATCCTGGGGATACAGCAGGAATCCTGGATCAGGAATATCGGACTTCGAGCAGACATGGAGACGCTTCCATAAATCACATACATCATTCATTCACATCTCACTCATTCACACCTCCCCTCCTTGACCTCACTCCCCTCTGATTGGCTCCTTTTGTCCCAGAAATGTAAATAAATCAGCTGCACAGGTACATCGTCTCACCTGTCGTGTTCGTCACTGTGTTCAGGTTTTATGTCGAGTTTTATTTGTCGGTTTACACTTTATTACATCATGTGATCATCGTTATTTACATCAGTAAGCCTGCAGTCTGAAAAAACTCCTGAGGGATTATTTTAACACAGATTCATGTTTTTGTGTTCTTGCGTCTCCCAGCAGCTCCACGTCACCGCGGTCAGCTGCAGGTGTCTGTGGCGAGGTGTGTGACGTGTCTCTGTGTACGGCTCAACATCCTTTGTGGCATTTGAATAAAACTCTGTGACTCCTGCCTGAAACAAGCTGAGTGCAGTCTGTGCTCCTGCAGATAAAAGCCACACACAGAAACCAGCGCTCAGCTGTGTTTGTGTTGTTCTTGTCTGCGCCAGCAGGGGGAGACAAAAACACCCAAACTGCAGCTTTCACAGGTGAGGACAGGTGAGAGCCGGACTGTAACTACTATCATCGATGAGCCATCAGTGTGTGCTAAAGATCCTCATCCCGGTCATCGATCAGAATCAGCCATGGTCAATAATCTGATCACATACAAATACAAACTATAAAAGTGCAGAAGAAGAGAGCAAAGGCTCCTGACGTCAGCGAAAATGAGCAAACGTCAAACCACGTGACTGTGCGCAAATCTTTAAATGTGATCGTGTTTTGAGCACACAGGGGGAGGAGCCGGGGGAGGAGCAGCGGAATTATACAATGAGCTCAGGCTCAGTGGCAGCCAATCACAGCCCGCGGAGCTCCGTGAAAACATAGCGCACATGGCTCGGTTTGCCGGTCCATGTGAACCGGCAACTGACGCGAGCGAGCGAGCACGTACACACACCTTACTGCGGGTCCACCTGACACCTGTCCACCCTCCGACATGACCGCTGTCACTCTGACCCACTTACCCGAACACACGGGCGCAGTCACGTACACGGTCCCCGTGACCACCGCCGGACATGTGCCAAGCGGGACCCGCTGTTCCCGAAACACGGCCACGGACACCTGCTCACGGGGACTGCAGTGAGGGCAATGCGGGGTCCATAACCTGATCTGGACCTGAACCCGATGCTCCCGCCCCCTCGCTGAGAGAACCTGTACCGCGGACACAAACACCGGAACAGAGGTTCGCGCGCCACACAGCCGCAGGTGCTCAAAGCTTCGACCTGTGGTCCGATACTAACGATACCAACAGTTTACTCATCGACCAGTAACCTGCTTGTCTCAGCCTTCACCCCGCGCTGCTGCCAAACTCCATGTGAAATTTGACAACTTTTAAAACTCGACCTCTGAAGCAGCAGCAGAGACCCCCACACTGTTAAAAGTCAAAATAAATGTGCCGCACGCGCACGGCGTCGCTCTTATCAGCTCTAATGTAAGCGTGAGGTGCAGAGTAGGGGACGTATTTACCTGGGTTGTTGTTGTTGTTGTTCGTGTCCATGGCAGCGGTGGTCACTGTGACATCCGAGAAAAAGTCACGCACGCGACCCTCGTTTAAAAGTCCCAGAAAGCTACCGCTGCGCACGCATCCCAGGCTCGGAGACGTGGGAGAAGAAACCACCACAGAAGAAGAAGCGGGGTCTTATTCTGTGAATTCAAACTACTGCTCCTGCTGCACGCGGAACCAAGCGATCCGTCCTGCTGCACGCGCGCCTCTGTCTGCCTGCCTGTGTGTTTTGAAACAAGGCGCGCGCGCAGCAGGACGCTGATGATGATGAATGTGCGGGGGCCGCCGTGCCCGCACGCGGCAGAAAACGGGACCATGTGACCGCGGGGAGAGCCTCGTGCCCCAGTGACACACTTTCCCGCCCCTTCTATGCGCTGCAGCCGCTCGTTTAAACCTCCGAGCACGTGGAGCCGGCTGCTCCTCGCACAGGGGCATTCTGGGATTCGTAGGCGGAGATTTTTTTTTGTAGTTTTTAAAACATAATTTTAATGCTTTGACCAATCATTTAACGTTATTTATTACTACTTATATTTATGATGACTTATTCTACTTATGAGCCAAAAATGGACTCCACATCCTCCAGACTAACGATATCAGAGCTCAGGTCAAAGCCTGCAGCTCTCATGGGGGGCATCGGAGCTGACAGCTGGCACATCTGGAAAGGCTCCATCACTGCTCAAAGGTATAAACAGGTGTTTATACACTACTCTGACACCTGCTCCGTGCTGACGTGTGTCTCTGGGAGGCCTTCGTGTTTGAGCAGAACAACGCTAAATCGCAGACTGCATCTGTCCCAGCCGCACGGCCGCTGAACCGGATCGCCTGCAGTCCAGACCTCTGACCAGCAGACAACATCTGGAGCATCATGTAAGCAACAACAGGACGAAGCAGAGCCAGGACTGCTGAACAGCTGGAATCCTCCATCAGACCATCGCAGACTGATGTTAGAGAGGAAACATGGAGCTGTCCAGGAGGTTTTGTGAACTGCAGCCTGGCGTTTCTTCTACAGATGTTTACTCAGCAATAAGAAAATAGCGACACTCCACTCACACCCTCACTGTTGATGCGTTCATGGTGCAGATGTAAAGTCGCAAAGCATTGTTCAGCATCCAGTTAGCGCTGCAGAAGAGGAGCAAACAGCAGGGAAGTTCAACAGCAACCTTTCTAACAGCTCAACAAACATCAGCAAACACACAAAGTGCTTATGTGACGTTTGACACTAAACATGTGTGCTGTAGTTCAGAGGGAGAGAAACACAGGGTGTGACACTCAGAAATGGAGAAAGATGCAAAGAAGAGGAAAAGTAAGGGACATTTTATTTAACTTCATAAATGATGTGTTACTGAACTAAGATCAGAGCATACAGACTTTGTGTTCTTCAAACGCTGCATGAAAACAGCTGCTCAGCGGTCTGGTTGTTTATTGCGGGCTAAGCTGTGGCTCACAGTGATGAGTCAGACTGGGGCCCAGCAGCTGTAACCTCTGGGTGACGTCTGCTGGCTCTTTACAGGTTTACAGTCACAGCTCCAGCATTTATGGTCAAGGACAAAGTAGGTAGGTCCTCTCTTTACCACACTGAATATTACCCAGCATCCTTTGCTGTTACTGGAGTCAGTGCAGGGTGACATTTGAGACAGCAGGTGGTGCAGTTGTTTCATTTAGCAGGATTTAAGTGGGACTGTCACTACCCGATCCGTACCGGAAACCCGATCGGTACCCCGCATGCGCGAAAGGTTTCTACTTCCGGTCGTAGCGTTTTACGATAGTTATGGGTCAGAGTAAGAGTTAAGAATAACAAGTATATCTTAAAATGTTTGCAATAATGAA
>NW_005187795.1:144796-155019 GCF_000239375.1 Pundamilia nyererei | reverse complement strand
ATAGTATAGCTTTTATTTTGGAAAGAGCCATTTCTCTGTAATTAACTTTCTTTTCCAAAGATGAGTGATTTCTCCATCAGATAGATTTATTATTATTATTATTATTTTGTTGTTTCAGCAACATTAAATTTAAAAACTGTACTTTTGAGTTAAAATATATATTTATAATTTTAATAAATGAGAAATTAAATTGTATCGAAAAAATATCGAACCGTCAATTGTGTGTATCGTTGCACCTCTAATAAACATATATGGATAAAGCCAGGATTTTTTTACATTAGTAATTCCTTTTGTACATATTTTTTATTGTTCTTGATAATAAATTAATTAAAGCAACAAAAGAACCTGAAGTGCCAGTTGGGAGCCGAAAGAGCCGGCTCTCTGAAAAGAGACGGAATTCCCATCACTACTGCCAGCACCTTTTGTTGGTGCTGAGGCTGCTAACAGCTGCCACATTTTCTGTGCTTGCTGCAACATGTTTTGCATTCAGATGATACCGTAAGGTTGAAGTGCTTCGGTGGTATGCAAACTCACTTTCTGCACAACTCCACTTCTGTCGGGATAACGTTTTCTGATCAGTCCTAGCAACATAGCTCTGATGTGTGCATCAGTATAACTGGTTTATCAGGAAATCATGCAGTGGTCCCCTTTTGTCTTTGCTTGGAAAGCAAAGTGCGATTAAATGTGTTATTTTTGTCAAATCAGTTAACACTTTAAATTCCCACTTTTTGAGTAGATACTTATGTTATTGTGTCTAACAACAATAACGACATATGTATAACAAGGTGCAATAATAACAGTGTGCAATACACATACACTTATTCTTTATGTTATTAAGTTTAGTTAAGTTACTGTGTGGTGTTGTGTTGACTGTCATGTAGGACCATGCAATGACAAGAGTTATTGTCAGAGTTCTCTGATGGACATCCACAAACTGAGTCAGTGCTTTTATTTATTTCACAGATCTTTTATCCTAATTATTAAAAAGAATCAAACTGACACAAGAAACGACAACAACAACAAGAAAATCCAGCCTGGCGATTCAAAATAAAACCTCAAACCAAAACATAAATAATGAGGGAACGCTAAACAGCTGTGTGGAAAATCATGATTCACTGCTGCAGAGAGGACGAGAGCAACACGCACAGCTGATCGGTGCTGTTTCACAGCTGTGTGTGTGCCATGAGCTTCTGGATCTCAGGATCAGTTTTCCCGTCCTCGTACAGCCGGAGCGTCGCGTCGGGGAGCGCCGTTGTTTTGTTTCTACACCTGAAAGCTTTCCTCTCAGAAACACGTCACACCCACCCACAGTCCTGATCTACGACACAGTCAGAGCCCACTCTGCATCGTCAGCCTCCTCTTCATCAGCAGGACCCTCTGTCCAGGAAAACTCGTTCACCTGACACACACACACCCCGTGTGTGGGTTTAATTAAAGGCATTAACCCCCCATACCTACCCTCCCAAACACACAGTCAACAGGTGAGATTACCTGCAGGACTCCTTCAGTGTCATCAGCTAAAAACTGATCAGGGGTCTGTTTCACCTCCACCATCACTTTCCCGTTACCTGCACACACACACACACACACACACACACACACACACACACACACACAGGTGAGCAGAGTCAGTGCTGCAGGTACGGCAGTATTTAGAGTATTTAGAGTACTGCAGTACCTAGAAGTATGAGCAGCACGGAGCTGAAGGCCTGAACCAGAGCCTTCTCTCTGACCAACCTCTGCAGCCTGCAGCACCTCTGCAGGAACACATCTGGACCTGAAACACACGCGCACACACACCTTAGACCAGAATAACCAGGCAGCAATGTTCAAAGTGTCGGGCTCTCCCTGCCCACACCTGTGCAGGTGAAGCAGTCCGCCAGCACCGCAGCTCCTCTGCTCGTCTGTCCGTGATGAGGGAAGCGGAGCTGCAGCACGCAGCCGAACTTCAGCCTCCTCTGCCCGGCCCCTCCCCCCTCCTCCTCCTCGCCTTCTTCTTCGTTGGTGAGCTTCTTCAGCTGAAGCAGACAGACAGTGAGTCACCTGCACTCTCACTCGCTCACCTGAATATATCGATGCAGTGCTTACTGTGATGATGTCAGAGGTCCAGCCGTTGAATCCCAGGACGTGATTGGCCAGTTCCAGACAGTGTGCATGGCTCAGAACTCTGCTGCTGCCAGACAGGAAGTGAGGCGTCTGCTTGGAGCTCAACTTCACCTAAAACCCACAAATATGGCCAGGTGAGCTCCAGGAAAACACACAAAGGTCATCAAAGACGAAGAAAATGTCGTCACCTTCAGCGGCAAGTCGTCAAGCAGCGGGCGTCCGTCTGTGATGCGCTGAGCTGCAGCGGCGTGAGCCGCAGAGAAGAACTTGATGAGGGCGTAAAAACCAGGAGGGTGGAGCGGAGCGTTAGGGCTCACCTTCAACAGGTACACAGGACCGAAGGACGAGAAGACAGCATGCAGCTGGGCCTGACACACACACACACACACACAATATCAGGCAGCTGCTCAGATTGAGCACAGGCTGCAGGATGGTGTGTAACCGTGGTTACGGGGGATGCTGTGATGACACAGTGAAAGTTCTCAGGTTTTATATCCATGCAGTATCAGCTACTGCAACACTGAAGCCTTTTAAACGAAGTATACTGCATGTGTACACAGTATTACTGCAGTAACCTTGATAATACGGTGTGTCAGCGCTGGTACTGATGGTAACTGACGCTCCATGTTCACAGAGGACTGGTGCCATCTAGTGGACATCTCAGAACACTGCATGGGACAGTTTGTACGAAATAAAGTGCAGTGACATCAACAGAGTGATTATTAAAGTGCTCTAAAAATAAAATAGTGCAATAGAAAACAGCGATCAAGTAAGGAGGAAGACATGTGACTGTGTAGACAGATGTAATTGGTTGGAGAGCAGCAGAGGGCGGGTCCTCAGCTGGTGTTCAGTGCTGACTCTGATGACTGTTTACATTGTTCTCATAAGAGGACAGGAGAGAGCCGAGGAGGTGAAGAGTGCAGCAGGCTGGTGAAGAAGACCCGAGCGTGAAGAAGAAGATGATCAGCAGCAGTGAAAAGCAGAGGCTCTGAGGCGGAGCAGGGAACGCTGTTAAACTCGCCTACGTACCGTCAGCATCCCGTCTCACAGACGAACGCTTCATCACACTCATCTGTTACTGTAGTCATGACTGTTAAAAAGTTGCTGTTATCAAGTAAAACCCAAACATATTTCAGGGCTGGGCTAAGCCCCCAGGGCTTCAGGATCCTAGCAGCGCCCCTGTCCTGCATCTGTGTTTAGGTGGACAGTCTTCATTGGCCTTCATCATCATCATCATCATGACAAACAGGCCGCTGTTTCCTTCTGATAGATTTAGTATCAGAAGTATTCAGCGAGTAGCCAGGGTATCGCTGTTATCTTCATTCACTAATCCCAACATGGAGCTCACGTTATCACTTCGCTGTTAGCTCACAGTTTAACCAGCACGATCACGTCAAAGGGGCGGGGCAGTCTATAAAGGGGCCTTTGGTGGGTCATGTGACTTCCACAGAACTTGATTCTGAGAGTGCCACAAACCTCAGAGGTGTTATCAGACGGTGACTAGAAATCTGACAGGAAATGTTCTGAAGCAGCAGAAACTGGTTTCTGGCTTCACGGCTGCACAGTAAGGCTGTATCCATGGAAACGTGAAACTTCCTGTCCCACAGCCTGATGAAGGAGACGTGGGAATCAGAGCAGAGTGGATGGACGTGATTGGTCGAGCAGGCGTGTGCTCTGCGCTCTCCGTCACTCTGACCACCACCTGTTTGACTCTGTTTCAGGATCTGAGGTTAAATATGAACACATCAATCTGATCTGGGGTCAGCATGTCCAGATATACATGCGTACAACACAACGATAATAATCCACCTGACTGTGATTACTGATGCTCAGCAGGAAAACAGAGATGTGACACACTGTTCGCACACAGCGCTCTGAGGGATGTTCAGGAATGGAGATCTGATTGGTCGGTGGGCAGTGACATCACTGAAATGAAATGCTGTGATGTGACCTGAATTCAGCACGCGCTTCCCACTAACGACTCCTGCCTCACTCACCTGCAGCTCTTATGTCACATCCACTCATTTTACACCAGCAGCTCAAGACAGACCGTCACCATTTAATACAAACTGACGTCACCGTGTGTGCACTCACGTGGATGTGTGCCTCGCCGTGGGTCGGCGGGATGTCCCACACCAGCACCGTCTTATTGCTCTCCACGGGAACCCGGAAGTCCACGACCTCCGCCTCCATCCCGGCCGCACGTGTGCCGCTCCCCTGGACTGATAACGCGCTCAGCGGGGTCGCGAGAGGAGCGCGCTTCCGCTGAGAGGCGGTGCCTGCCACGGCAACCAATCAGGGGACAGAGCGACAATGTTCGACGAATCAGAGCGTTCTCCTACAAAACCAATCACTGAAGTCCACCCTCTGCCGGGCCTGACTCCTCTGAGGAATCTGGGGAAAGTTCTGGAAATCAGTTTGGCGTCATTTTAATGTTGTTCGTCACGAGTCTCACGGCTGTTATTTAACAATCCTGTCTCTGCTTTTCTATTTACGTCTGCTGTGTTGTCATAGTGATTATCGTGGAGAGATTGTTCAATGAAGCTTTTTTTGTCTGCTGAGACCGGAAGTAAGGAGTATCGGGATGAGCGCACGTGTCTGTCGCCACTCTGCTGTGTTAATAAAGTTTTATTTCCGAGTTTCTTTCTTGCCTCATCAGTGAGCTCACCCGGTGTGACGTCACTGAGAGTTTCCTGCACACCCGAAAGCGAAAACGACGATGACGTCAGCTGGGTGTTAGCAGAAAACAAAACTGCAAACCAAAATAAAAGCATGATGGTTTTCAGGTAAGGTTTGAATAAAGACTGCATGAAAAAACTCAAAAAGGGAAGCAGAAGGTTCACAACAGTAAGTGCAGAAACTCAAACATCGATTATAAAATACACAGACATCTACAAATCTTTATTTGGAAGTCCGAGCCGCAGCCTGTCTGCATCAACGGCGAGAGCGTGGAAAGGGTCTCCAGATTCAAGTTTCTGGGTGTGCACATAGACACAGACCTCCAATGGAGCTCTACCACCTCTGCGGTTTTAAAGAAGGCCCAACAGCGTCTCCACTTTCTGAGAATCCTCAGAAAAATGGACCTGAAGAAGGAGCTGCTGACCGTCTTCTACCGCTGCTCCATTGAAAGTGTGCTGACATATTGCATCAGTGTGTGGTTCTCCAGCTGCACCACAGCACAGAGAAAGGCACTCCAGAGGGTCATTAATACGGCCCAAAAAATCATTGGACATCCTCTTCCCTCCCTGAAGGACCTGTACAGCTCTCGCTGTCTCAAGGGGGCACGCAGCATCCTCCGGGACTGCACACACCCAGTCACCGGGTGTTTAAGCTGCTGCCGTCTGGCAGGAGGTTCAGGCTGCTGAGGTCCCAAACAAACAGACTCAAGGACAGCTGTTACAACAGGGCAATAGCCCTGATCAATGCAAATAGCTGACCTGACTGGATACCTCCCTGGACTTTTTTAGGGGGGAGGTAACAATGTTTAATACAATAACAATAATAATATTTATGTTTATAACAAGGTGCAATAATAATTAATGTGTAATAATAACAGTGTGCAATACACATACACTTCTTCTTCTTTTTTTATTACTTAGTTAATATACTGTGTTGTATTGTTTGTGTTGCGTTGTGATGTGTCGTATCGTGTTGTGTTATATGTAGTGCCGACGTAGGACAGTTTTCCAATCTCATTGTACTATGTACTATGTATGACTGTGCAATGACAATAAAGAGTAAAGAGTTAAAGAGTTTATTTATAGGAAACAGTGAACCGCACACACAAACAGCTTTTATTGTGAAATGCTGCTGCTTCCTGTCAGTGTGGAAAATGAAAGCGAGCGAATTCCACCCAAATGCTGTCATTCCTCTACCAATACACAGCTGATCGATCAATCAGTGATCGATCAGCCTGAGATCAATGAACTGATCACGTTAATAAGACAGAACACACACATCTGACCAATCACAGCTCACGAAGATGGACACTTCAAGACTTTCCAGGGTGCTTAAGAATATCCCAGGACTGTGAGGGTGAGGGTCCTCTAGAGGATTTCCAGGGTCCTTGAATATAAGAGCCTAAACACGCAGATTAAACACAAACTTGTATCCATGAATATAAAACCTCTGATTTAGAAACGAATAAATAAATGAATAAATAAACGTTACAAATAATTAATGCATTCAGTCCCCTCGGGACATTTGTAAATTACAGAGTGGGGACTTTTACCTGCAGACAGGTGTTAAAACCCAGCTCAGGTTCAGATCAAAGCAGTTGAAGTGTGTGTGACAACATTTATCCTGATTAAAGAGATGAGACTCTGAAAGCCCGCCCTTTCATATGGGCTCAAATTGTGGTCATAAATATTTTGTACTTGTAAATCGAATTTGTGTGTGTAATTAGATTTGTGTGGGGATTTAGTCAAAAAATACGTGTGAAACTCTGCACTCAAGTTTCAAGTTACAAGTACGAATATTGACCCTGTTTTTCTTCATTTCATCTCATTGGCCAATGTCATGTCAATCACAAATTTAACTATCCAATCAAAGAACAGGTGGGTTTGGCTATTGGAGGTGTGCTTTATGGAGCTTCAGGTCCTAGAAGAGAATAAATGCCCTTATACATGCCAGCCCAGCGTCTTCCTTCATCACGAAGGAAAACAGTCTGTGGTCGTCTGAGTTTGGTGATTTATGTGTCACAGGTTTACATGCTTAATACAGGGACCTCCAAAGCCTTTTCAACAGCGCTACGGACCTAGGGCGGGGGGCGGGGCAGTATTGTGGAAATGACAGTCTTTACTAGTGGGGATGGTTACAAAGATTTCTTCATTATGAATTAGCATACATGTTTTTATTGAACATTTGAAGAACCAGCAAAAAAAAACAGAAACTCTTGTAGAGGACATAAAGTCAGAGATAGAAAAGACAAGGAGCAGGTGCATCTAGTGCAGGTAGAGCTGCTGCAAAAACACACAGAGCCCAGCAGCCAGCAGCAAATTCTGGATCCTTGGCTTTTAGTTAGCAGTTAGCATTAGCAGCACATCCTGCGTCCGATGTGAAAGGACCTTTATGCTGCGCACTGTGACTCACAGCAATGGTCCCGGGTCAGCCCTGACTTTGTGCTAAATTAAACCTAAAGTAATAATGTGTTTCTAACCACTGATGTACCACAACTTTATCCTTTCAACAGCTACTGAAAGTTAGGGGACCTAGCTTCTATTTATATTTATATAGAGGTCCTCCAGCTTCAAACTGTATTACCCTTCAAGGACCTGCAGTTCAAAAAAGCGCCCCTCCGACAGCCAAACCCATCTGTTCTCTGATTGGATAGTTAAATTTGTGATTGACATGACATTGACCAATCAGATGAAAGGAAGAAAAACAGGGTCAAAATTTATACTTGTTACTTGAAACTTGAGTGCAGAGTTTCACACGTATTTTTTTGGCTAAGTAATTCTTTTTACACATACAAAACTGATTTACAAGTACAAACTATTTATGACCACATTATGAGCCCATACTTTCACAGCTTCTGTCTGAAAACTGAAACACGGAATTTTTGTTATGTTTTCTGTTTCCTGTTTGTAAAATAAAAGCCTGATCTCTGCTGGCAGCATGGACACGCACTCTCAGCACCGCACAGCATCTTCATCATCTTCATCATGGTCACCTGGACCGGTCTGCTCTTCATTCTCTGTGGCACCCTGACCTCTGCCCTCTGCTGTGATTGGCTCACACACTACAAAGCACCGATGGAAGAAGCCCGAGGCTTCCTCACTCGCATGGTGAGTACAGGTCCTTAAATTGGTCTTTAAAACATTCCAGGACATTAAAAACACTGCTTGGTTTTTTCAAACATGTTTCCAGGACTTTAATGATATTCCAGGACTGCATAAACATATTGTGTGAATACATAAAGAGATTCTGTATAAGAGGATTTTCAGGGTTTTTGAACTTAAGTTAGAGACTCTCAGTGATTCTTCATGATGTGACACGTTTACATACAATTCAATTTTATTAATACAGCTACAAATCACAACAAGAGGCACTTCAAGGTGCATTACATTGTAAGGTCGACCCTACAATAATACATACAGAGAAAAACCCAACAAGCATACGACCCCCTATGAGCAGCACTTTGGCGACAGTGGGAAGGAAAAACTCCCTTTTAACAGGAAGAAACCTCCGGCAGAACCAGGCTCAGGGAGGGGCGGGGCCATCTGCTGTGATTGGTTGGGGTGAGTGAGGGAGTTTTTAGGACTTCCTGATAATAATGAATTACAGTCGTCCAGCCTGGAAGTAATAAATGCATGAACTAGTTTTTCTGCGTCACTCTGAGACAGGATATTTCTAACTTTAGAGATGTTGTGTTTCTGTCCTGTGATGGGCTCTGAAACCTGACTGAAATAAGACCTTCGTCTGCAGATGTGATGAATATTCAACACAAAGTTTACTGACAGCTAAAACGATGCATTCAGAGCCTGTAGGACATTTGTAAACATCACAGGTCACATGTTTAGTGTGTAGACTGAATGTGGGGACGTCAACAACACGTCACGATTGGCAACAGCTCAGAGTGATGTGGTGAAATGAAGCGCTGTCTCTCTGTTTCAGGGCGATCAGCTGACTGAACAGCACTCTTCAGTTCATCCGGTTCGATTCCCAAAACATCTCTACAAGCAAATAAAAAACTCTGAGGTAGGTCACATGACTACATCGATGACATCACATCTGTTTGTCAATCAGACGCCTGCAGCTCACCTCTCTCTCTCTCTCTTCAGGTGGACTCAAAGCTGGTTTTCATCAGAGACAGTCTGCAGCTTATTTTCTGTCTGTATCGCCATGACAACCTGTCAGCCGCTCCCTGGGGCGCCGACAAGACGGAGGGCTTCCTGACGGTCATCCACAGACAGATCATGGAACTGAGCGCGTGTGTGAGTGGACACGCCCACTTCACTGCTTTCAGCCTACTCACAGGAGCAAACATGCACCCACACCCACTCTCCTTCACCTCCTCCCAGAGCCTCCTCTTCATCAGTGCTTCACCTCCTTTCACCTCCTCCCACACCAACACTTCACCTCCTTTCCGAGCCTCAGTCTGAACTGTTCTTTGTCTCCAGGTTTCGACCAACAGTCCAGCCAACAGCAGACTGAGGAGCTACTACAGGACTCTGGCCAACAGTACTCTGTCTTGCTCTGTAAGTACAAGTACTGTAGTACTCGTTGTATTATTGTGTGTAGTGACAGTGGTAATAAGTGTAGTACTGTGTGTACAGGGCTGCAGTACTGCGTCATGGCAGCTGCTCAGGAAGGAAACCAAACTGCGCCTGGAACAGCTGGAGCTGCTCGTGGCCTCCATCAGAGTTCCTGCTGCTGCCAGCAGGAGGCGCTCTGCAGCAACGCAACAGCAACGCAACACTGACACAATATCTGAAGACTGTCTCTGATGTTCCCCTCTCTATTTATTTATTTATTCAGAGTATTTATGTATTTATATATTTATGTAAACAAAGATCTTTTTTAAATTAAATGCAGTGAAAACTGGAGGATCTGCTGTGTGGCGTTTACTGACCTTCAGAAAATCACATGATGCTGATGATGATAAATATGGGATCAGAGGGCAGCTCCTGGACAAATCAATACACTGTCAATAGATATCAATAGCAAATAATATTCATCTATAATCCAGATAATCCTCTGCCCCTCCCTGATCCAGGGCCAGGGTGGGGCAGATCTGGTCCCTCAACAGAGGACGTGCTCCATCTTCAGGGATCACGCTCCATAGCCCTCCACGAGGTGTATGGCAGTGCTGTTAGCAGAGCAGCTCTGTATCCTCTCACAGAGAGGATGGGATCCTTCCCAGACGCCTTAACGCCCACTCACACCCTGTCATGTGACTTACTGAGGTAAGTCAAAAAGAGGTGTTACCTACAGTTGGTCCTTTGGTGCTTGAGCTGGTAAACCATAGTCTGATGTCAGGTGTTGTCCCTAAAGATTTTAAACATGCAGTAGTCAAACCCCTGATTAAAAAACCTGCTCTTGATCCTATGGTTCTTGCAAATTACAGGCCTATCTCCAAACTACCTTTTCTTTCCAAAATTCTTGAAAAGGTAGTT
>NW_005187795.1:141011-143272 GCF_000239375.1 Pundamilia nyererei | reverse complement strand
ACAGTGGGTCAGCGACCCCTTTAGAAAAACTCTCACAGGGCTTAAAACCTTGGACTCTGCACTAGTTGCTCTGAAAACTGAAGAAGCTTCTCGGACCAAACGTCTTCAAGAAACTTAAAGAAGTCCCGACGCTTTTCTTCCCAAGCTCCTTAGACTGCTTTGTGATTGGTTATCGTAAGAAAACAGCTCAGACATTTAGGACTCACTCAGCCTTTATTATCTCATCCACATGTTCACAGCTGCACAGCTCTGTGGTTTCATCTCACTGGACCACAGTAATGCAGTCGCCATGACGATTTCTGAGTGACATCATCAAAAGTAAAAGTTAAGTTTGTGTCAAACATAAAGAGAAGGAAAAAAAGTTTAACATCGGGTTCAGACAACATCACAGACACACTGCTGACCAATCACAGCTCACCATTTTTTGGATGTCATCAGGAAGGAGGGGCAGGGAAAGAAATCCAAATTTCAAATAAATGTTGAGATTTAATCTGTGTTTGTGGATATAAAATGAGGAGAGAATCTTACTGACTGATGACTGATTAATTGATTGATCAATCAGCTGCAGGTCTCCTGCAGTGTGAACCCAGTGTTACTGGGTTAGGTGGGATTAATGGTGCACACTGCAGGTGCGGCTGTGGGCCTCAGTTATTGCAGATGGCGACCTTGAGGATGGGCTGGTAGGTGTCGGACATGGTGGCCCTGACAGTGATGTAGGCCCCCCTGTAGGTCAGACTCGGCCCCTTGGCTTTGCCCCTGACAAACTTTTGCTCCGACTTGTTGTACATCTCGTCGTAAAGGTGCTGGTCGCAGGCTTTGTCCATGTCGAAGACTCCCATCGCGTACCAGTTGGAGTAGAAGTTGAAGTCGTACGGCACCGAGAACATCACTGCGACCCTGCCGTTGAACTGCAGGGTGGACACGTGCTGGAGGTCGTAGGTGAAGACGGTCACAGAGCCACACGCCGTGTGAGGCTTCTTGATGAAGAGGGCGTTGCCGTTCTCGTAGGGGCTGAGCGTGGGAGGCAGGGGCGAGCTGCAGGAGCCGCTCACAATGTGCATGCTGGAGAAACAGGAAGACATCACTGCCGTTACACACACCTCACACCTGCAACACACCTGAACAACCGGCAGAGACCTGCACCCACAAGCACCGTCACGCTCAGAGACCATCCATCAGTGGCCAACTTAACCTTATCAGGGTTGCGGAGGGGCGGGAGCCTATCTGAGCTATCATAGGGCAAGAGGTGGGGCACACCTGGACAGGTCGCCAGTCTGCCACAGCTCTAACACACTCACATTCACACCTGTGGATGATTTAGAGTTACCAGTTCACCTAACCCCACTGACTGCAGGTGTCTGGACTGTGGGAGGGAGCCAGAGTACCTGGAGAGAACCCACACAGACCCGGGTACAGAAAGACTCTGGTCCGATGGTGGAGTCGAACCGAGGCAACAATGTCTTCATGTTGTGTACACACCTGAGGGGAGGATTGATTCTAAGGGCCAAACGCTGCAAAGACTCAAATCTAAAAGGCTCAAACAGAGCAGGAGGACTTTTCAGGCCGAGGTCTGAATCCTGTACACAACATCAAACATGGTGACGGATTAATTAAAGAAACTTTATCAGGAGTTTACTGTTAACGAGCTTGAGTGGAGATCTGTCGCATGAACAACAGCATCCAGCTTCATCAGCTGGTTTGCAGTGTGGAGGACCAGGCGGTCATCCACTTTAGATTGGAGATGGGTTTAAGACAGAAGGAAGTGAGGAAGGAAGTTAGGAAGTAAGGCAGGCTGTACAGGCTGCAGTGATCCGTCCGTTGTGGTGAGGACAGAGCTGAGCAAGAAGCCTGTGATTTGTGGCTTGTTCTGCGTTCCTGTCCTCGCTGATGATCATGACCTGGAGGTAGTGATCGAACGGAGCCTCAAAGAGTCTCCTCCACAGACTAGGGCATGCTGGGCAGATTGCATCCCTCTGCTGGTTTGGGAAAGAGTATGGAACTGTTTTCTATATTTTAATTAGCCATTCTCAGACATTATTTAACGTATCTGACCCAAAATGGGAAATGGGTGGTGGAGCGGTGGGGAGAAGGGGTGGTGCAGGAAAAGCTAAAAGCCAAAACAAAAGGAAAAAAAATCAATTCAGAAAACAGAAGCGTTTCTGGGAACACAATAACTTAACGGACCAGATGCGGAAGTGTGTTGGTGAATACTAGCTGTGTCCCAAAACGTCGGCTGCATCCTTCGGAGGACCCGGCCTTCG
>NW_005187795.1:138937-140069 GCF_000239375.1 Pundamilia nyererei | reverse complement strand
AGAATGTGAAAAAAAAATCCATGAATCCACATGGTAGGATTTGTAAAGAATTTATTCGTAAATAAGGGTGGAAAATAAGTATTTGGTCACCTCAAACAAGTCATTCTCCTTATCAGCTGGAAACATTAAAGCCGTAAAATGACTTTTTCGAACGGATAAAAACTATTGAACAACAGCAATGTTGAGCCTGTTCCAGAATTTGAATGTACATGCGTTGAAGGTCTTGTTGAATTATTAAACATACTTTCTTTAATTTTTCGAGCCACAAAAACAACAACTTTTAATTTCTTCTGCTTGAGTCTCGGCCTCGGGTAGCTCTACTTATCATTGCTCAGTCTGTTGTCTGTTTGTGCTGCTTTTGTCAAGGAGCAGCGTATTATTGGTAAGGGTGCCTTTATGTGTTTAGTTACTTAGTGGAAGTACTGTGGATAGTTTTACCTTACATACATAGATCTACCAGTACAGCTTCTGAGGTAACTGTTTACAAAATGTCATAATCTATCTACAAATTCTTTGCAATTTTACATTGATAAACATTATCCTTAACACATTTGGCCCACATAAAGTGCTATGGCCATCACACTGTCATTTAGAATTGTTTAAATAACTCGTGTCTTAAGTCCTTCCATCAAACAGAAATTAAAAAAGCTGCGTGGTTCACTTTTACATCACAAAATGTTAGAAATATAAGTCGTTCATAACAACCTGAAAGGCTGGGAGTTTAAAATGCAAACCGATGGAAGCAGCAGTAGAAGACTATAATGTCACAGAGCACACGGTGTCTATTATTGTGTAGACATTTATAAATAAGAGCTTAATAAAGACGCTTCATTTCTTAAGAAATAAACAGGTGGAGTGATCTTTTTTTTTCTTTTTTTTTGCCTGTCCCTTTTGGCTCTTTGGCATCAGAATTGTTGTCTAAAGGCAAAGAAAGATACCCAACGGATTTACTTTACCAAATTGACCATCCCAGCCTTGACGTAATGGTCCATTTGATTCACCTTTTATTGTTTATTTTCTTTTCTTTTACTGAATACGGGACAGACTTGACTGGGGGAAAGAGAAACAGCTGAGAAGAGGGACGGGGGAGAAGGGCAAAAGACAAAAACCAACAGAATAAGCAGAGAAAAAA
>NW_005187795.1:131009-138074 GCF_000239375.1 Pundamilia nyererei | reverse complement strand
ACACACACACACACACACACACACACACAGGGCAGACTCACACAGGCTCATGTGTGGCCATCGTTCTGACCTATGACATAAGACTTTAAGCCTGGTTTTAGTTATTGGGTTTTAGACTCCTCAGGAAACATAATTCTGGCTAAAGTTACAGTCTGTAACATTTCTCTCCTCTAGGTGTCAGCAGAGGTCTGTTTTCTTACTGTTACGGGACAAATCAAAAACCTTCAGCATAGAGTAACTGGAACCACAAATGTTTGTGTAATTACACAGTATTTTATGGATACTTAAGAGCAGCGTTGGTCAAGTTCCTTGAAAATAGTAATTAGTTACTAATTACTGATTACTTATTTTTCAAAAGTAATTAGTTACTTTATTACTTAGTTACTTTGTAAAAACATGATGCAAAACCTGAATATAAAGTAAAGCAATTGACTTTTCAGCCCAATTCTATGTTTTCTGTACAATACATCATATAAAATGTAATCAAATGAAAAAGCCTCTTTTTAAAAATTGTTTTATTAGTTTTAATCTTTTAACTTCATGCATCAAACAAACATTAAATTATATGCAACAGTCTTTGACTTGAAGAAATGTAAATAAATAAAATGATTTTTTGTGTTTAAACTCACTCTTTCACTCTCACAAACAGAATCACTGTTCAGTAATGCAGCATGCTTATGGGAAAGTAACAATAATGAAATTACTTTTTTGCAATAGTAATCCCTTACTCTACTCGTTACTTGAAAAAAGTAATCCGATTACAGTAATGCGTTACTTTTAACGTGTTACTGCCCATCTCACAGAATGAGTACAGCATCATGTTTTTTATTAAATATCTTCAAAAAATGACTGACTGTACCTTTAAGTGCATTAGTTTATGATGATTCTTCAGGGTGCCACATGTACACTGTACCACTCACTGTCAGCTGGACAGGCTGAGGCTTTCGATCTGACCGGCTAACATCACAGCAGCCAGGTCCAGTTTATCCAGCTGAGGTGAAGCCCAGCAGACAGCTAGCAGCTACAGCTGCCTGTATAATAAGAATGCACACTTTCAGCTGTAACACAGGTTAAACAGGTGAGTTATAATAACAGGTGTTATAAAGGAAGAAATGATCTACAGAGTGCAAACAGTTTGTGTTACCGGCTGTGAACATGTTGACTCTGCTGTAACAAACATTTTCATATAATAAATATTCTATCCTAAAGTTTTAACAGGGGAGTCTCCGGGGACAGACTCACTGCTGCCTCTGCTGGACACCAGAGGAACTGCAGGCGCATGAGCTGCTTTTTGTTTTCCCAGCACGCACTGCGAGCGAGTCCTCAGTAATCCAAAATGTAACCCTAACACTAAAGCCACATTTTGAGTGTGAAAAATGCCTTCAACCCCGTGGGGAACTGGATTTTGGTACGTATGAGGACTGTTGGTCCCCACCAAGATAGTAAGAACCTGTAGACACACACACACACACACACACACACACACACACACACACACACACACGCTTCTGTTTTTCTGGCCGTTAATATGAATATTTATGACCTGCAGGGGGCGGGCTACAGCGCTTATATAAATGTGTGATTGGCAGCTACTGGTAGCCAATCAGCTCGCAGGCAGTGGCTCCTCCTCATGAATATTCAGCAGCAGGTAAATGAAGCTGATGAAAAGAAGAAGAAAAAACAAACGGCAGTATCTTTGTTGCCGTGGTCACACACACTGCCGTAACCATGGTGAGGGGCTCATTGACACTGTGACTGACAGCTGAATGTAGATGATGATGTAAGGACTTCTGAACAGGAGGAGCTTCCTGCCTTCTAATTGGCTCCCGATCTGTGATGTTAGCAGCGAGTGTCTTTACATGATTTTTACTTTCACGTTTCATTTTTCTCTCCTTTCTGTTAAAATAGTTTTTTAATCTTTGTCAGCTTTCTGTGATTTTGTTCTTATTCTCATATTTTAACTTTATCTTGGATACTTGAGTTTTTTCTTTGTGCAGGATTTATTTCTTCCCTGTTGGTTTGATTCTTTTTCAGCATTTCTTCATTCGTCTGGTTTTACTGGCCGAAGCTTTTTGCTCCTGACTTTCTGTTTAAACTGCTCCGGTGTTGCAGCAGCTGTCTCAAGCACCAGATCTCAAGCTGATGATGATTTCAGAGATTTGTCAGGACTTCACCTGTTTGACCTCAGAATACCTGAACTGTCTGTGTGCAACCAGAGACCACTGAGCATGTGCAAACGTGAGCCCCAGGAGTGACACGCGCCATGTTCGGTCAAACATGAACGCACACACAGGTCACAGCGTACCTGTGTCATAAAGCTCGTCCTCCAGCCTCACTGTACCAGAAACACTGGGTTCAAATATTAGAAAAGTGATGAAGATTATTTGGTAAAAAGCTGCTTCAGAGAAAAATAACGCAGCGTTAACAGCACGGGGCAGAGGACGCACACACACACACACACACACACACACGGTGTCACTCATACTGAAGGCGGGCTCAACATTAACGGGTTACAGTCAAAATCTCTGCTCATGTCAAAGTTCAAAAAGCTGTCCTGCTGTTAAAATGTGTAACGAGCAGTACAAACGCAAACACCATGCACATAGTTCACTCATACATGTGTATTGCTTATTATCATTTTTTTCATTGTATATTATTTTCCCCTCTTTACTTTTGCACTTTGTGGTCCAGCTGCCCGATTTCGCTGTGCAAGACAATTACAATAAAACTCTAAGTCTAAGTCTCAAAACTGCTCCTGAATAAGTGGGCTGCAGTCTGGACTCTTGGCTGTGGGGGTCAAAGGTCAAAGGACAGCTGGGATCCTGTCCAATCAGGTGTGCTCCTCAGCCTGCTCCCCTCGGGGATTGGTGATCTCGCCCCGATCATTGAGCCTGTACACAGACACGCGTGAGAACAACTGGAATGTGTGTTAGTGTGAGTCGTGCCGTCAGAGTCCGAGCTTCAGGTGAGCTGAGAACACGCTGTCATGCACAGGTGAGGTCATCCAGACGTGTTCCCGCTGAAACAGGCGTATGTGAGGAAAGCTGATGCTTGCCGTTATAATCATCATCATTTCTTTGGTTTTATGCTCATGATTTGTGTCTGTGGTGGAGGTGTGGTCTCAGGTGATGGAGGTGTGGTCTCAGGTGGTGCGGTGGTGTCAGGTTACAGCAACATGCTGCTGGCTGCTCCTGCAGGAGGAGGAACAGGGGTGTGTGTGTGTCGGGTTACAGTTTGCTGTGTGGCTGATTGTTGCGATCATGTTCCAGCACACAGATCAATAAACGGTCAGGTGACCTCACAGAGAGTCAGTAATGTTGGTGTGACGCTAAATCCAGGTGACCTCTGACCTCTGTGAAAAGTCCTGGCTGGTCTTTGATGGTGGTTGTGCTAAAGGTGTGTGTGCGCGCGTGCAGGTGGATAAGAGTAACGTGATCTGGAGCTGAAGTCTCGCGGTACTTCCGGCTGAAACGAGCGCTCCTGTCGTCGGGGATATTTCCATATCCATCAATTTTACACCACTGCAAGTAAATGTGTCTGCGCGTGCCCGCCCTGCCAGTGCCGCGGGAGCGCGCAACTGCAGCAGATGAGCGCGGGGAGGGCCGGGGGAGCGTGCACGTTCACACTCACTTCTCATCGCTTTAATTTAGCAGAAGGGGAGGAGAGAGAGGGAGAGAGAGGCAGGGAGAGAGTAAGAGAGAGCTCGCGCACAGTCTCGCGGACCGTCGGAGCTTCCGCAGCATCGGACCTGGAAACCAAACCGAACCAGCACCGCTGCCCAGAAAACCCACAGCACCGGAACGCAGCGCCGGGCGCGTGCTCAGGTGAGGAGCAAGAGGAGGAGCGGACCGAGGCCGAAGCCCGAGCGGAGAGGCCGGGGACGGTGCAGCAGAAGCCGGGGCCGTTGCCACGGAAGAGTCGGTGTGAAAGCAGGAGAGGAGCACGGAGGAGCACCTCCGCCTCCGCCGATGGGGTAGAGCCGACTGGCGTCCGCAGCAGCCCGCAGATCCTCGGACGGTCCGCGCTCACCTGCCCGCCCCGACCCGCGGGGCCGGTGATGTAGCAGCCGCCCCCTCCCATCGCATCCACCCACCGAGTACCGCCGCCTCCTCCGCCCAGACTCCCACCATGCCTGCGGGGATGAAACCTCTGGAGAAGTTCCTGAAGAAGCAGACCACGGCGCTGACCCGGGCTGGGGGCTTCGTCGGCGGGGTGGCAGATAAAGCCGGCGGCACCGGGGCGTCCCGCCGCAGGGCCAGCCTGTCCCGGGTCGTCCCGTTCTTCAGGGAGACGTCACCGGAGAGCGGCCAGGCTCGCGAGGTGTTCAGGTGAGACAGAGCGGGTTCGTGGGGGATGAGCAGCAGGTGGACCGCGGTCCTTAAAGGGGTCCCGGGACTCCCCGTCTGCAGGTGAACCCGTGATTCAGTCACGTGATCGCAGACAGCTTATGTAAGCCGGTAACGCTGGGTTACAGTCAGACCCGCGTTACCTGAATGTTACCTGCGTGTTTCCGACACCTGTGACATACTCACACGGTTTACCTTTAGATACAAGCCTGCTGTTGTGTTGTTAACTCCTGTGAGCTGGATTTATTTATACTGTGAGCCGCAGCTGGCGACAATGGGAAGGAAAAACTCCCTTTTAACAGGAAGAAACCTCCAACAGGCTCAAGGAGGGGCGGGGCCATCTGCTGTGGACCAGCTGAAGGCTTTTCAGTGAGTTTTTAGGACTTCCTGATAATAATGAATTACAGTCGTCCAGCCTGGAAGTAATAAATGCATGAACTAGTTTTTCAGCGTCACTCTGAGACAGGATATTTCTAATTTTAGAGATGTTGCTCAAATGGAAGAACGCAGTCTTACATATTTGTTTAATATGTGCGTTGAAGGACATGTCCTGGTCAAAAATGACTCCAAGGTTCCTCACAGCATTACTGGAGGCCAAGGTAATGCCATCCAGAGTAAGAATCTGCTTAGATACCATATTTCTAAGCTTTTCAGGGCCGAGTACAATAACCTCAGTTTGATCTGAATTAAGAAGCAGAAAGTTAGCGGCCATCCAGGTCTTTATGTCTTTAAGACATTCCTGCAGTTTAACTCATTGGTGTGTGTTATCTGGCTTCATGTACAGATAGAGCTGGGTGTGTAGAGCTGTGGAACTCCATAATTGACCTCAGTGTGAAGAGGACTCTGAGTATTAATTCTGTGTGAAACTCTTTGTGCTCGTTGTTTCAGTTTTTCTGAAAAACATAAATTCCTTGATTCAGACTTTAGTTTACATCAGACTGATTCACAGCAGGAACAGCAAAAAGATCACTGACATCAGGAGAGAAGTGAGTGAAAGACTGACATTCGTTGGTTTAGCCGTCAGTAACAGCTGACTCTGGCTCGACGCTGCCACGCTGATGTTGATGTGATGGACGATCTGTCCTGCTCCTCGTCAGCTCCGTGTTTTACTCTTGGACTTGTTCCTGGCTTTGCATGATCCATAGTTTATAATAATCCTTCTGTATCTGAGCCTCAGTGCAGCTCCTCACTTCATCCTCTGTGTGAAGCAAGCTGTTTTACCTTCTCATCAAGGTAAACTTCTTCTGATTAGGTGGGTGGGGCTTCTATCCTTTCTATGACATCATTCAGGTGTTCAGTGTATAAAACTGATAGAGTGTTTCCAGCAGTCTGAGCTCCCAGTGATTACTGTTCACACACTGAGCTCATTACTGGAAACGTAATAGTTAATACAGCGCCTTCTCAAGATACCAGCCAATCAGAACACAATGAGCTTTCAAAGAGGCGGGTCTTAAAGAGACAGGAGCTAAAACGGCTTGTTTCAGCCGGCGATGAGCTGAGGGCCGGTTTAGGGTGAATGAGGATTGTTTTGAATCATGCAAAGCTGACGTCCTCAGAGGTCTTGTCAACTTTATCGACTCAGTGACGACTCTGATTAAATAAGACATTCAGATTCAACCCCAAAACGAAACCACCACACACACTCTTCAATAAATCTGCAGCAGAGACAAACTCTGACGTTTGACCTTTGACCCCCCCACAGCCCTGACAGTGAGGACCCGCCCTCCTGGCCCTCAGCCACAGGGACCGGTGTAGTGACGGCCCCCAGCAGTGCTAATGGCTCCGGCTCTGGTTCGGGGTCCGGTTCTGGTTCTGGAGGAGGAGACGTCCGCAGCCCGTCTCTGTCCAGTGATGAGCAGAGCTCTGAGGCGAGCCTCATCACGGATGGAGGAGGAGGAGGGGGGACACCTGTTCATGCCGATACCCCGGAAAACCTGACGCTCGCCGTGCTGGACAGCGTGGTGGGAAAACGCTTCGGACACTGCAAAGGTAAGAAGTGAGATTCACGAGCCCGGCTCACGTGTGACCCCAGGAAGTCTGAAGGTCCAGTTCTGGATCTCTAAGGTACTGAAAGTCTCTGTGAGTGATGGAAGTGTGGAGCAGCAGGTCGGCAGGCGGACGGCACGCTCGCGCCCACAGGCCACTGCGACCGTGCCGTCAGTGAGCACGCTCAGTGTGCTGATTGGTCAGACGTCCACGTTCACATCTGACCAAACGAACGGCACCAGAGTTCCGTCAGTGCAGGCCTCTGTTTGTACCACGACCTGTTTTATACTGTGTGTGTGTGTGTGTGTGTGCGTGCGTGTGTGTGCGTGTGTGTGCGTGTGTGTGCGTGTGTGTGCGTGTGTGTGTGTGATGTAAACGTGTCGCTTTCGAAGCCTCTGGTCTCCCGGAGAAAAGAGCGCTGCAGCGGCGAGAGACTGCAGAAACTCTGAGAGAGAAAATCTGCTGTAGGATGGAGATCAGGCCGAGTCGGCTTCCTGCAGGAGGATTTTCATTTTTACAGCTCATATCACACAGACCGCAGCCTCAGCGCGGGGTGTGAGTGTGTGTGTGTCTGTGTGTGAGTGTGTGTGTTCAGCTCCAGCGGTTACATAATCACTGCCGTCCTCTTTCAGAAACGCAGCCTGCTTATTACAGCTGAAGTGGGTGTGCAGGCATGCGTATGTGTTCCTGCAGGAATGTTTGCCTTCGTGTGTGTGTGTGTGTGTGTGTGTGT
>NW_005187795.1:128747-130933 GCF_000239375.1 Pundamilia nyererei | reverse complement strand
TGTGTGTGTGTGTGTGTGTGTGTGTGTGTGTGTGCTGTTTTCTGCTGCATTTCTGCTTTTTCACAGATTAGAAAATAAAAAGGATTCAAAAATTTCATAAAAATATCAAATGCACTTAAACATTGTAACAATATAAAAATCTGCAATAAGACATCAAATGTTTTAAAATTGTGATTAAGAAAAATCCAGAAAAATCATTAAAATAAAAACAACCAGAATTCAAATATTGAGTAAAAAACTTTATTTCGTGTCATTTTGTAATTTTCGAAACACAGAAAATAAAGCTGAACGTGTCCTGATGAGTAAAGCTTTGATGTTTCATGCTGTGCAGCTTCTGCTCAGCAACACTGAGGCGATCACCGAGCGACGTCTTTATTATGTTCTGTTTCTATAATAAAGGCCAAAGAACAGACGTGTCTGTAGCTTCCTGCTGCTCAGAGGATCCGGACGGTCGGCTCGCTCCGTGCGTTATGTAAGCGCCCGGCGTTACTCTGCAGAAACTAGAGAAAAACTAGAGAAGTTTCACTTGTTTCAAGGCGAAATATCTTGTATTAAGTGAAAAAATCTGCCAATGAAACAAATGAAAATTCTCTAGTTTTTCTCTAGTTTCAAGATTCACTGTCTTGAAACAAGTTCCTTTATCTTACTGATGCTTTGTAGCTGGTTTAGTCTTATTTTAAGTGTAATGAGATAATTTCAGCTAGAAATAAAACAAATATACTTGGTAAGTTTTTGAGTTCTTGCAGTGTAATAAGCTCTTCACAGTTTGAGCTGTGAGCTCCATTTTCCTCAAACGAGTCATTTGTTCACACGAGTGAAGACATCAGAGCTGCTGAGGACATGAAGACCTTCACACGTTTTAATCACAGCTCAGTTTCAGTTACACGGCTCTGCAAAATAATGCTCTGCATCCGCACGCGACGAGTTTGGTAAATGCGACGTGTCTCAGGCTGAAAGCAGATTGAATCCGAGTCTGGGCAGTGATGCTTTATTGTGAAAAGCTCCACTTCCTGTTATCAGCTGTTAGAGGATGAAACTGAAATAATCTCACAGATTGGCGTCCCTCGCCGTCCTGCTGCAGGGGCGTGTCTGAGGGGAACCGCTGAGTGCGAGCAGGCAGGATGCCACTTCCTGCGGTCGGGGTTGTCGTGTCAGACGGGACGCTTAACACTTCCTGTCTTTGAACGCGTTTGGGACAGAGGAGCAATGGCCCACAATACATTGCACACACACTAAAGCTGCGTGTCAGAGTTTCAGGTGTTTGTGAGAAACTGCGTCCGTGAAGCAAACAGGCGCCGACGCCCGATGATCAAACGAATTTTCTGCAGCCTGATTTAAAACACGTGAGAGAGACAGACGGGGACGAGGACACGCTTCTGAGGCGCTGTGAGCGTTTGTGTCCATCACCACGTGAAACCGTATTAATAATAATAATAATGATTGCATTTATATAGCGCTTTCCGAGACGAGATTCTTCTTCTTCTTCTTAACAACGTGCCCTGCTGTGTGTGTTCACACCTTAATCTGAACCAACGTCTGCTTTGTGGAAGATTTCAAAGATTTTTTGCAGAATTACAGAAAATTCTGGATCTAATTCAGGGTTTTGTTCCCTGCAGGTGGGTCTGTGTGGCACAGTGTGTGTGTGTGAGAGACCCAGCGGCTGAGTGGAGCAGCATTTGCTGTGATGGATGCACGCAGCGCTCCAAAGGTCTGTGATTAGCAGCTGTTTGTTGTCCCAGCAGATTAGCGGCCCGTCTGCGGACGCAGGTTTAATGCGGCGGGTTTGTGTCGGAGCAGAGACGCGAGGCGGCTGCGTTTCTCTCTGAGATGAGGAATGAAACCTGGGCTTGCCCTCAGGAGCGTCGCAGCTCTGCAGGATTCAACTCCTGTCACTGTGTTTGTAGTCGCTCTGCAGGACTACAAATATGGAGAGGCAGTCATTTACAAACTACAAACCCAGCAGGTCTGAGTGTAATTTAACGAAACGCTGACAAAATCATTAGAAGCAAAGATGAAGATGTTTTTTCTCAGGCTGTGAACAGTTTATGGATCCTTATTAAAGCGAAGCTTCAGAATGTCTGTGGCGTTAACTGAGTCCTGTGCTGAGCTCAGAGGTCAGAGGTCAGAGGGTGTCGGGCAGGAGAGCTGCAGCGGAGCGACGAGTCTGCAGCTGGAAATCACTGCTT
>NW_005187795.1:126320-127649 GCF_000239375.1 Pundamilia nyererei | reverse complement strand
TTGAGACGGTGTTCGTTGTGTTTTGCGCCGCCATGCGTGCTCACCTTTCTGGTTTTACCTGCTCGTAACACACACGCACACCTGCATGTTTCAGACGTCACACACTTTGACGTGTTGCCAAAACCGTTGATTGAGAAACAAAAATCTGGATTTCAGATTCCTTCACTCTGCTCATGTGACCTGTTTATGGGAAAGCTGGGGTTTCCTTCATGAACACTGGGATTTTTGAACGCTCTGCTAAAGCGGACTGACTTTACTGCTGAAGTGCAGCAGAGTGGCTTTGCATGATCTTCATAATAATCCTTGTCTGGCTCCTCCCACTGCACACTCGTGTGTTTGATGGGGATGGATGGAGGCGCTGCTCGTGTTTAATGTTGGAGGGCGACCCTGTGAGAAAGTTTAACCATGAATCACCATCAAGTATTCAGGAGCGCTCGCACCTCTGATCACTGACCAATGACTGTGACCAGTCAGAGAGGCTGACGGGGGCGTGGTCCCCCACAGGGCTGCTTCAAACAGACAGAAAAACTCAAACTGACTTCAGGTCAGTTATGTTGGACCACAGACTGTATATAAAAGATGTATGCAGTACCATGATGCCAGCGTGCCGGTCACGAGGCGGGGGACGGTGTAAGCATAGAGGTGAGCAATTACAGTGACGTCACTTCCTGTTGTGTACGAGCGACAGATCGAGCCCGGCACCTGCTGCAGGTACAGAACAACTTTGTTCCCCGAGCGGTGTTTCTAAATCCGTTTATCTGTTGTAGTTCCCTCAGCACTCCCTCTGTGCTTTGGCCCTGGTTCATGCTGCGTGTCGCCGCTGTTGTTGAATACTTTCAGCTTTGCCTGTTGCGTTCGCCGTTTAATTCCTGTTTCCATGTCTGGATTATTTTGTCCTCGGCTTTACAGTCGCAGGATTTGGAGCCTGTGATTTTTATGAAGACTGTTGGTGGCCTCAGGCCCCCGTAAAATGATCACAGGTCAGCGTCCCCTGAAGTGATGTAAACATGAATGTGTGTGTGTGCAGACTGGGGCTGTGACGCTGGTCTAGATAATCCTGGTTCAGCCTTTCTTCACACCCACAGCGATGACTGACGGACTAACGTGTGTGTCGCTGGGAAGATTTGAAAAAACACTTACCTGTGCGTACCTGCCGCGTACGCGCCTCTCATTAATGACATCACGTGCTGTGATTGGCTCCTGGGGCTTTAAGCACTCATTGTTTTTTTTCAAATCAAATCAAATCAAATCACTTTTATTGTCACATCACATGTGCAGGTACATTGGTACAGCACATGTGAGTGAAATTCTTGTGTGCGAGCTTCACAA
>NW_005187795.1:122378-125211 GCF_000239375.1 Pundamilia nyererei | reverse complement strand
GGGGGATGAGGTGATGCTGCCCAGTCTGACCAGTTGGCGTCTGTCAGACAGGAAGCTAAGCTTTTCATATATAAAGCATCAGCAGGGAGTGATCGGAGATCACAAAGAGCTATAAGCTGCTGCTGCGTTGTTTACAGGTGAGACTCCGCCCCCTGAGGGTGCTGCATCATCGCACTTGAAACATAAAAGCAGAAAACTCGTCAGCTTCACCGTTTTTAAATAAAGCTGTGGGAAAGCATGAGCCAGCGGTCGCTATGGAGACATGCGTCTGCTACCCCATAATATTATCATAGTGTGGGTGTGTGTAAACATCTGGCTCACAGGTAACACAGAAAGATGACAAGTTTCACAAAAGAGGAACACACACACAGACACAGACACACACACAGACACACACACACACACACACACACGCACACACACACACAGACACACAGACACACACACACACACAGGCCTGTTGGGGCAGGTATTCAGGCGTGTTACTCTCAGACGAAGAATGTAAACACCAATTTCGAGCGAGCTTCATTTTCGTTGCATTTTGTGCGTTCACGCCTCTCTTTGTCTCTTTGTGAGGACTTTGTGCAAAGCGAGGACCTCGGCTGCCGTCCTGACTTGTTGCTGTCGGCCCGTCTGAGGCTCAGGTTAGCGTCACGCTCCTGTGGACACATGCTTCCTACAGCGTCCCCACAAATACAAAGTTTGGTCACTGTGTGTGTGTGTGTGTGTGTGTGTGTGTGTGTGTGTGTGTGTGTGTGTGTGTGTGTGTGTGTGTGCGGTTTTATTGGTAGCTGAGCCCAAAACAGAAACTTTAAAGCCTCGTAGTTTTATTCTGGGCTACAGCCAGAACATATTTACATGCTTCGGATGTTCTCAGGCTCCGTGTCGTTGTCTTCTGTTTTGTCAGGAATGAGCCCGTGGACAGGGACGGGCTGTTGTACACAAACCTGCTCAGTAAAGCCTGAAACAAACATCTTTGATGTTTGATTAGAATCCGGTGCTCAGAGGCAGAGACGCTCAGCTGTGCGTCTGAAGGCTCTGCCTGCAGATGACTGAATCCGTGTTGGCAGACGTCGACTGACATCACGTATTATCTTTGTTGTACTGGGATCAGTGGTGTGACTCCATATGGGCCTGGTGGTTTGATGAGCAGCAGGAGGAGAGCTGATGGGCACAGAGGAGGCTCAGGTGTGTTTTGGCTCTTTCACCTGCACAGAAACTGAAAGGTTTATCTGACAGAAAGGAAAACCCCGCAGCGTCACATGACCTCCTGAAACAATCATGTGGCGTGTTGGTGGAGCTGAGCACAGCTGCTGGGTTATCTAAGAGTCTGTAATAAGAATAATTATGCAGCAGCCAGTCAGTCATACAAACACAAACAGAAGAAAAGCTCTGAGTGGGAGGAGTTTGGTTTCTCCTCTACAAACGCAAAAGAAGCTTTTACCTTCCTCCTCCTCGTCTTCCTCGACCCCTCAGAGTCGCAGGTTTCCTCGTTTTAGGAGTGTGTGTGCGTGTTTGTGTGTGTGTGCAGATAACATAAGAGGCTCTTTAGCACCTGTTCACATAGCAACCAGCTCTCAGTAAGACATTTGGAGAAGAGGAGTGGGAGGCAGAGAGAGGAAGAGTGAGAGCCAGGCGGTGGGAGGGAGAAACACAAAGAGACTGAAATTAGAGGCTTCAAACTTCTCTGCACAAAAAACACAATTTCATCTCAGTGAGAGCGAGGCAGACAGGATGGACCCCTGACCTCTGACCTCTGACCCAAAGCTGAAGCATATAAAATAAAACGGAGCACAGAAACAGCTGCAGTAAACATCTGTATGTATGCATATGGAGTGTAAATGACCAACCCACATGACGGCATGATGCTGAACATGATGCTGCAGTGTGTGTTTTGTGCTCGCCATCAGCGATGCTGTGCTCACCGTGCGTGCCGTGCTCGCCTGTTCTCCATCATGGAGTTTGCTCGCACAGTTGGAGGTCTGGATGTTTGAAAAGGTTTTGATCTGAAATGCAAACTGAGAAAAACTCTGCAACACAGATGAGCCGTCTGTGTCCCAGAGTTCAGTCTGGATTCAGAGGAACAGGAAGTGCTTCTCACCGTCTGCTCCACATGTGTGAGGAGGTGAGGACAGAAACCTCAGAGCAGTTGGATAATTGGCAGAAGGTGGATGATGGACGGATGGTTGGCTGGATGATAGTTGTTGGTTGGATGGATGAATGGATGGATGTTGGTTGGATGGATGCTGGTTGGATGGATGTTGGTTGGGTGGATGATGGTTGGATGGATGTTGGTTGGGTGGATGATGGTTGTTGGTTGGATGGATTATGGATGGATGAATGGATGGATTATGGATGGATGGATGTTGGTTAGATGGATGTTGGTTGGATGTTGGTTGGGTGGATGATGGTTGGATGGATGTTGGTTGGGTGGATGTTGGTTAGATGAATGGATGGATGTTGGTTGGATGTTGGTTGGATGGATGATGGATGGCTGTTGGTTAGATGGATGTTGGTTGGATGTTGGTTAGATGATGGTTGGATGATGGTTGGATGGATATTGGTTGGTTGGTTGGATAGATGATGGATGGATGTTGGTCGGTTGGATGATGGATGGATGGATGATGGATGCATGATGGATGGATGGATGGATGATGGATGGATGGATGATGGTTGGATGGATGATGGATGGATATTGGTTGGTTGATTGGATAGATGATGGATGGATGTTGGTCAGTTGGATGATGGATGGATGGATGATGGTTGGATGATGGTTGGATGGATGATGGATGGATATTGGTTGGTTGATTGGATAGATGATGGATGGATGTTG
>NW_005187795.1:117894-121498 GCF_000239375.1 Pundamilia nyererei | reverse complement strand
TAGATGGATGTTGGTTGGATGATGGTTGGATGTTGGTTGGATAGATGATGGATGGATGATGGATGGCTGTTGGTTAGATGGATGTTGGTTGGATGTTGGATGGATGTTGGTTGGATGGATTATGGTGCACAGTCATTGCTGCACCCCTGCAGTCATTTTGTCGAACACGTATCGCTTTCGTGCCGTCACCGTTTCATCCTCGACGCTGTGATTTCTGTCCTCTCTCTCTCCTGTGGGCGTTTGGGTTCGGCTGCTCTCTCTTGCTCTCCTCCCACGTTCACACTCTCTGTGTTCTCGCCATCGCTCTGCTACCCCGTGATCTGCGCTGCACATGCTCCACGCCGTTGAATAATCAGAGTAATGAGTACAGGTTTCAGCTTCAGTGCGGCACTGTGTAAAAACTCATTTACGTGTGTGTCAGCTGACATGAAAGATAAGCGCCACCTACCACCTACCCCCCCCCCCCCCCCTTAAATCTGGGACATACAGCTGTTATAGAGGCGGGGCCAGGGCGTTACAAACTGGAACTGAATAAACTGAACTCGGATCAGCTCTGTGTTAATTTCACCTCTTCTGTCCGAAACAAGCTGTTCTTGCTCCTCCTCCACCAAACTCTCCTCTGATTGGCTGCCCATCAGTGTGCTTCCTGTTTGCCCACTTTCATCAATGTTTTAATGCAAATATGTTTCAGATACTCTGAGAATCACTGAAATAAGTTCTTGTTTTATTCTCGATGTTTGTCTCTGGAAACATCTGGAAGCTTATTTCACATTTTTAAAAAATCAATTAATGAATTAAAAATGGACATTATGTTGCAAACACAATAATCACATTATTGATCAGTGTTTAACATGAATGTATCATTTTGAGCTGACGTGTTACATGGAGTACTCCTGTTAGTACTGCAGCTGATTACTTCAGTCAAACCTCCATCATCGGTGGATTATTGATCGGTGATCAGTAGTAAGCATGAAGCTCTCATCCTGTTTCGTTTTTTTTCTTCTCTCACATTTCCCTCTTCATCCTCCCACTGTCGACAACGTGGTGTCGCTATGGCAACCGCCTGCAGAGAGGCGGATCGACACAGGCCACGCCCACTGCAGCATGCTTGTCACACACACAGCAGTGTATTTTTGGAGATGTGACCACAGGTTTTGGCTGTTTCAGCAGCTTTAATTACAGCTGTAACTGCAGCAGCTGCTTCACCTCCACACTCACACACACACCCTCCTTTTCTGTGTGTGTGTGTGTGTGTGTGTGTGTGTGTGTGTGTGTGTGTGCTGAAATCTCTGTGCAGCAGACTGGAGACGAGCTAAATGTAGGCCACGAGGACGTGTTAGCCTCAGAGCGGCTCGCTCAGAAACCAGACATAAAGATTTATTCATATGTATCCGTTTCACACACACATGAGTGTCAGAGATAATAAAAATATCCACGTCTGTGTTTCCTCCAGCTCACTAAATCAAAGCGAGCGTGATGACATTATGATTATTATCAGAGTTCTGCAGCAGAGTTTCATGTGCGCCTCTCCAGATCTGGTTGTCATCGCTGTGTTTCCCTTTGTTTTATCATTTATCGTTGTTTTTGTTTGGAAAAAACGTTTGTTGATGAAAAGACAAAAATGATAAGAACACTCATTGGTTACGTCAACTCGTGATGTCATCCCCCTGTTAAAAATGCAGCGGTCCATAAAAGCTGGACGCAGGTCTAAAAAATTGATGCCTTAAACCTGCGGTCTGTCTGACGTCCAGCAGGGGGCGACTCCTGAGAGTTCCTCTGGATTAGCATTGCTGCACACGGCGTCTACCTCAAACCCGTTTCCCTCAGCCCCGCCCCCGTGACGTTGGTCGGGCCTCTGAGCGTGTGTGCGGATGTCGTGCTTCTCTCCTGGCTGCAGACCTGTGTTGTGTTCAGGGACAGTCTGTACAGATAATCTCTGTGTGTTTGTGTCTCTGTGCAGAAACGCTCCTGGATGACTTTATGTTGACACATCCCATCTTCCTGGCGGCGGACAGGCTCCAGCAGGTCCTGCTGCAGCAGTATCCTTCACGCGCTCACAGGCATGCGTGCCTGGCTGTCGAGCGGTCGCCTCGCAGCGTTATCTGCTGCGGGTTCTGCAGGTTTGTGTCTGAACAGCTCCGGTGTTGTTTTGTTTCGTTTCTGCAGCGTTCCCACGTTGTTGGCATTCCAGTGACAGGAATGGGAAGTTTTCTGCTTCAGTGGAAAAACAAAACCTGGCTGGCAGACTTCCATGAAACCTCCATGATGTCATTGTTTTACCCATAATGACCTCTGACCTCAGCGGTTTTATCACCACGCCTTTGAGTTTGTAGATCCCAGGAACGGACGAATCGTGCTGTGACGCCTTTACAGATATCAGCTGTGATTCTGTCACCAGAGCGTCGAGTGCTGCGGACCAATCGCGCTTCAGCAGGTCAACGTCAGCGCTTAGAACAGGAAGTCCTGAAAACCCGTGGGCGTACACACAGGAAGAGACCGTCATCACTGACTGAACTACCTCAATCTCCTCAGCCACTGAGCGCGCTCTGTAGCATCCAACAGGAACAAGACTCAGACCTGAAACTGATCTCAGATCAGCTGAGCAGGACGCTCACATCTCATCTTCACCGTCAGCTCTTCGTCCTCTAACCCAAAAATGAATAAAGAGCACGTTTAATGACCGGTGCAGCAGCTCGACACTCGCAGCGCAGAAAAGCAGATTTCTGCTGCAGCCGCAGATCTGCCACAGAGAGCGATGAAGAGCTGAGAGGAAGAGGAGCAGAGGGGGGTGTGGCCGAAAGAAGAAAGGGAAGGACAGGTGAAGAGAGAGCTCCATGTTCAAGAACACGTGACGTTCAGGGACTCGTTCAGGAAGGGGTGAAGGGATCAGACGGGGGGCCGGGCACATTTAGCCTTCTTCGTGGACAGAGCCGTGATCAGAGAAATGGCGCTCGTCAGGCCTTCAGTCTCGCCGCGTTGAACAGTCGTGATGATTCACCACAAGCGTCGCTCACAGCTCAGCTGCTTTTAACTTTTCTCAGCTCTGCACTTCCTGCGTGCATTCCCAGGGGATCATGGGAACTGTAGTTCTGTTTTCATAAAGAGGATAAAAAACAAAAAGCAGCATCATCGGCCAATCGGAGGAGAGGAAAAAAAGAGTCTGTGTGAGGCAGATGTTTGTGTGTGCGTGTGGTGATATGTGGGTCATCATGGCGGCGTCTCCAAGCTGCAGCTCTGTGAAGCTGAAACAGCTGATTATGGGTTTGTGCTGGCAGCTGTTTGTTTGTGACGACAGCAACAATCACCTGTAAGATTTGGTTTCAGAGCGAAGCTTCAGGCGAATGTGTTTCCTCCTTAACTTGACTTTTCCAGATTCAGCCTGGAGGGAGATGGAGGAGGGAAGAAAGGGGAGGCGGAGGGGTGGAGGAGAGAGGGAGGAGGGAGAGGAAGAGGGGAGGAGAGGGACGGAGAGATGGAGGGAGCAGAGAGGAAGCAGGCGGTGCTGACGGTGGCGTTTCGATACCTGGACACCTACAGAGAGCTGCTGCAGGAGGAGGGCGAGCGCAGCAACAGCTTCCCCAAGGTTACACACACACACACACAC
>NW_005187795.1:114687-117509 GCF_000239375.1 Pundamilia nyererei | reverse complement strand
AGACACACACACACACGTAGACACACACACGTAGACACACACACACACACAGACACACACACACACACACACACACACACACACATGCAGTATCCGTCTCAGCCCTGAGTGGTTCCTGCAGGTCGGATCCAAATTTCTGGAAAAACAATAATAACAATAAAAATGTTAAAAAGCTCCAAATCTCCACCTGCATGTTTCCACACCTGTGACTCCTCCCACTGTCAGCGTGAAGACTGCATCACGGCGGTCGATGCACAAACATCCGTTTTTTATTTGAATACTTATTCTTCATAATCACTGCTGGGACTGTCTGGATCTGAAATGTGTGTGTGTGTGTGTGTGTGTGTGTGTGTGTGTGTGTGTGTGTGTGTGCAGGAGCTGTACATGTGTGCCGTACAGGAGTTGGCCCGGTATCCTGAGCTGGTGGAGGATGTCCTGAAACTGCAGCGATGGACCGAGATCTTACACTGCCCGTAAGACACACACACACACAGTAACACACACACAGTAACACACACACAGTAACACACACACAGTAACACACACACAGTGTAGTCAGCGGGTGCAAGCTTCCATACAAACTTTGGCGTCTGAGTCCGTCAGGGGTTTTTAGGTGACCATGTTTGCAGCCAGTTTCATGCAGGGTTACAGGCTGGTCTCTAGCCCCATGTGACCTAAACCTGACCAATCAGAGCGCAGTAATCTGTGTACAGTCTGCACACAGCACGCTTATCATGTGTTGATTTCTGGATGTTGATGTTCACGAGGTTTCTTTATTGCTGCGGCGCTCCATCGTGACGCACACAGTTATATTATTATTCATCATTAACGTTTCTATTGATCGCTCTCTCACAGCTTAAACAATGAAACACTTTTTATTAATCATTTTTATACTCTGCTAAATATTTACTGTAATAAGTTATTTTATCGATTTGTTATATTTTCTGTGAATTACTCTCAGTTTCTGTGTAATTGTTGTTTGGATTTATTGGACGTGTGTTTGCTCTGCGAGCAGCTCTGACGAGGAGAAGGAGAGCAGGAAGAAGCAGGTGCGCCCTCTGTTCAGACACTTCAGACGCATCGACGCCTGCCTGCAGCCCAGAGAGGCCTTCAGAGGCTCCGACGAGAGTACGACGCCCTCGCACGCACACAAACACACACAGAGTTTGAATGCAAATACACCTGCAGTCTGTGGCAGGGATAAACAAATCACACAGCGACACACCCAGAACACACACACACACACGCACAGCATCAGGAGAGCAAGAACAGCAGGGTGCTGCGTGTGTGTGTCTGTGTGTGTGTCTGTGTGTGTGTCTGTGTGTGTGTCTGTGCGTGTCCTGCAGTCAGGCAGGTTTATTTGCAGTCATACTCCCGGCAAATTTTGACTTAAAGTTACTTTTATTCAACCAGCAAGTTGTTTTTTTCCCTTTTTCATGTAATTTGTCCCAACTGATACAAAATGACACAAGTGTCTCCTGAAAGATAAGAAGATGATGTACAAGAAGCATTATTGTGGGAAAAATGATCAGCGTTTTGATACATTAGAGCAAAAAGTGTCAGAATTGTTCGCACCCTTCTCAATGATCAATAGAAAAAGCTTTATTGGCTTTTACAGCAATCAAACGCTTCCTGTTCTTGCAGAGCAGCTTTTTGCACGTCTCCACAGGTATTTTTGCCCACTCATCTTTTGCAATGAGCTCCAAATCCTTCAGTTTGGAGGGTCCTCTTGCCATCACCCTGGTCTTTCGCTCCCTCCACAGATTCTCAGTTGGATTCAGGACTCTGGCTGAGCCGCTGCAACACGTTAGTGTTGTCTGCTAACGTTTATTCAGCACGTTTGCTGTGTTTTGGGTCATTGTTGTGTCCAAGGCCACGTTCCTCTGCAGACTGCCTGGTGTCATTGAATCTTCATGGATCTGTTTTTCATGGTGCCGTTCACTGTGATTGGTTCCCTGGTCCATTGGCTGAAAAACAGCCCCAGCATTAGGTTCCCACCACCGTGTTAGACAGCGGGGGCGGCGCTCTTCGGGTTGAAGGCTTCTACTTTTTCACGCCGAATGAAGGAAACATCATAGTGACCAAACAATTCAATTTTTGTTTCATCAAAACACAGACGACCAGAAGCATTTGAAGGCCGAGCGAGCTTTTGTGCTTTTCTGTAGGTCCTGTTTCCTAATCTCAGTCTATTATAACCGAGGAAGACGTGTTTAATCTCTCTATTACAGCTTATTTAAGACTAAGAAATGCCTCGACCGCGTGCTGCCATTGAGCGCTTTGGTCCCGTAACGTGTTTACTTTTTACTTTACACCAGTTTTTCATGTGAGACCTGTGTCATGGAAAACAGACTAAGCTGATCAGCTGATCAGGACTGAGAGAGATGCTTAAAATGTTCAGAGAGGAGAGAAAGCTGCTGGATGCAGCCATGGAGCTCCTACATGCAGCTGGACGCCACAGAATGACGGAGCAATGTACAGCCGGGAGTCAGGGTGACCTCTGTTCAGTTTCTCTGCTTAGTTTGTTCTTATAGTTCTAACTGTGTTCAGAGCGTCGACAGACGTGCTTGGAAACACATGTATGAGTAACCACATTTTGAGTGGCAGTTACTATAGTAACGACAAGCCATGATGTCACGTGACTGCAGCCATCTTTGATGCTGCGCTCTCAGAGGACTCACTGACATCATCGTGTGTGTGTGTGTGTTCAGTCTTCTGCAGGGTGTACACTCCGGATCATTCCTACGTCACCATCAGGAGCCGTCTGTCCTGCCGGGTTGGAGAGATTCTGGCTCTGGTCAAAGAGAAGCTCCAGTACAGCGAAG
>NW_005187795.1:112196-114416 GCF_000239375.1 Pundamilia nyererei | reverse complement strand
TGTTCAGAGAAAGCCGTGTTTCGTCCCAGCGACGAGGCCGTCTTCACCACGCTGGGAGTCAACACTCACCTGTTCGCCTGCGAACCCTCCGAACTCGACTCACTGGTGAGGATCTGATTGGTTCATGGCTGTCATTGAAACAAAGGTTACCCAAACATGCACACGTGCACCTGATTCCTGTGCATCCAGCTGCACACGAGGACCTTTCTGCAGAGCTTTAACTTTGCTGCTATCACCTGATGTCTAACCGACCAATCAGGACGCAGTAGCAGCTTGCTGGGGCAAGTCTCACTCCCTCTCTCACATCTTCTGGGATTCTGATGAGATAATTTCCTGTTTCCTCAGCTTCCTCTTCCTGAGGAGATCCACTGGACGCCGGGCGACAGTAAACTCCACGACATGTCGGCAGAGGAGGTGGCCAATCAGCTGGTGGTGTTCGACTGGGAGCTCTTCAGCTGCGTGCACGAGGTCTGAGTGCGCCGCAGGATTTGAAGGCTGTTCTGTCTCAGTGACGCAGCTTCAGCCCACAAACGAACAAACGCACGTCTTCTTCGTTGGTGTCTCCTGCAGGTGGAGTTTGTGTGTTACGTGTTTCACGGAGAGCAGTCGCGCTGGCGCCCCCTGAACCTGGAGCTGGTACTGCAGCGGTGCAGCGAGGTGCAGCACTGGGTCGCCACGGAGATCCTGCAGTGTCAGTCGCTGCCGAAGAGGATCCAGCTGCTCCGCAAGTTCATCAAGATCGCAGCGCTGTGAGTCCAGCACGAACACGCCGTGCACACGCACAAAACTGAGTTAATGAGGGGACTCAGGAGAGGAGCTGCGCCCCTCTGAGATCATGAGGCAGTCCGCTCTTCTTCTTCTGTGGTAGGTTTAAAGATGAGCGTCTTCTTCTGTGTTTCAGCTGTAAGCAGCAGCAGGACCTGCTGTCCTTCCTCGCCGTGGTTCTGGGTCTGGACAACCCGGCCGTCAGCAGGCTGAGGCTCACCTGGGAGGTAGGACGCCGTGTGTTCTCCAGCAGAGGCGTTAGAGCTGTGCAGACCTGAACCGGAGGTTACCACGGTGACCCTGTGGTAACCTCCGGTTGCTTTGGTAACATGTTTCCAGAGCGGCTGGCGAGTGGTTGCTGGGGGTTCTTTGCTGCAACAAAAGCCCCCGTGCAGGTTGCTGCTGTTGCCTGTGCTTTGCACGACGGACTCCAACTTTTCTGCAACTGTTTTCGAAGCGGTGGAAAAGTTGTACCTTCCCACTACAACCAGCAACTTTCACTTCCGGTCAGCACTCATTAGGAAACTTTGCAGTGCAGCGCCTTCTGCCTGACCGACTCCCTGCCGTTTGTCCGTATTTCACCCGTCGCGCTGACCGTGTGAAGCACTGATAAATGTGTGTCCATGTGTCCGTCAGTGTCTCACTGCTGTCCTCTCTGTGTGCAGGGTCTGCCGGGGAAGTTCAGGAAGCAGTTTCAGCAGTTTGAAAGCATCGCGGTGAGTCACACGTTTTTATCTCTAATGCTTTCTGACCCGAGTTAGAACGATGACGCTCTGACCGTCACGCTGTCCCACAGGATCCGTCCAGGAACCACAAGTCCTACAGAGACCTGATCACCAGCCTGAGGCCTCCGCTGATCCCCTTCACTCCTCTGCTGCTCAAAGGTGAGCCTGCACGCTGACATCAGCACATTACCAGGCGTGACAGCGGCGTCTGCGGTGCTTCAGTAACGCTGAGGTAACTACTGATGAATCACTACAGGTTTGACTGCAGGATTTAGCTGAATCTATGAAACTGAGGAAAGCTGAAAATCAGGAAGTCAAACCTTCTGGAAGTCTTCCAGTATTCCAGTTCTCAGACTCAGCGCGGACTCCGAGAGATAAAAAGCATTTTTAATGGAAGTGCAGGAACCCCGGAGACGATTTTCTTCTTTAGTGTTCAGGACGTTTGGTTTGTTTCCCTCTGCTGATGAAACCCGCTGCAGCTTTCTCCTGGAATCAGCAGCACGAGGTAAACACACCCAGGTCCACCAGTTCACTCATCGATCGTCCATAAATCGCTCTGATTGGTCTTCTGAGACTCGCACGCCTCCAGCTGTGGACCACAGCGGCTAGCTGCACCTCGCTAATTAGCACCTTTGGCTAATCAGCCCTGTGCTGCTGTTAACCTGCCACACACACACACACACACACACACACACACACACACACACACACACACACACACACACACACA
>NW_005187795.1:109044-112176 GCF_000239375.1 Pundamilia nyererei | reverse complement strand
AGTGGCACAAATAATTTGTTTGGCATCTTATTGAAGAACAGCTGATTGTTCTGTAAATAGTTTGAAATGGTTATTTAAAAAAATCAAGGTAAAAGGTAAATGGATGCAAATAACTTTGTTTGTTGTTTGCAAAACTTGTGCAAAAGTTGTATGTATGCAAGTGTATCTATAACTTGTACATATGTTTCTTGTGTAAGTGTAAATTTATCTGTGGTATTGTGTAAATACTCACACTATTGTGTACTTCAAACACGTGGAGAGATGCCAAACTGCCTTTCATCGTTTTTGTAACAATGACAATAAAGAGTTATTCTATTCTATTCTATCTGAAAGACGAGACAAATCAGACAAAACAAGTCTGAACGCTGAAGCCCCTGAGAAACAAACAGGAAGACAGAGAGTAGCAGCGCCCTCTGAAGGATAGAGGACACACTGCAGGGAGGGACACGGCTGCTGCTTTGAGAAGAAAAAACTTTATTTCATTAATCACAGGATTTGTACGAGCGCTCAAAGCGTTAACCACTCAGGTGTGGGGACACCAACCAGAAGCTAAGAACAGAGAAGTCTACCTGATCCGAGGTGTGCAACAAGTTACCCTACATTAACAATCATTCAGTGGATGCTACAGTGGGGCTGTTAAACATGAGGGTGCGGGGCTTCATTTAGCCACATGATTCGACATAGTTTTCAGGGAAGTAGCCCTGTCTGCCGTTCAGGACGCCCTGATACCAGCCGTCCTCATGGCGCTGAGTCAGGTAGATGATGTCATCCTCAGTGAAGGACAGCTCATCGGGCTTCACAGCCTCATAGCTGTACAGCGCCCTCACTGGACACAAAAAGGAATTGCAGTTAGACAAGCCACAGACTGTAGGAATGATGTCATCACAGCAAACTGTGATGTCACCTCAGTACCTTTCTCAATGTAATCTGGAGGGGCGTTGGTGTCGTAATCCACCGGAGGTGGGAGGGGCGGTATATCATCAAACCTCGCCATATCATCCAATGAGAGCGGAGGAGGTGGGGCTGGGATCTCCAGATCTACGAGGGTGAGGAGGCAGGTGCGTATTAATGTTCTAATTCTACAAAAGCACTACCTCTAAGAGTACGGCATGCTGGCAGCAGAGTTCTCGTCTTACCCAGGTGTTCGAGACGAGCAGGTAAGCAGAGCCGAGATGAAGAGGAGGAAAGACGAGGTGGAGCACAGGGGGGAGGATAGGGGGGAGGTGGGGGAATCATGACTGACAGACAGAAAAAAGTATGATGAAGGCGTGATCGTCTGAGACCACAGGCAGTACCAAAGATGGACGCCGTTACAATGACATCAGCCATCAGTTAGTCAAGTCCTGCTCTGAAGCCTCAAAGGGCGGGTCTGAGTGTGAAACTGCAGCCTCATTGGCTAATGATATGTAAACTGTAATTTGTTAGCCAGTTCAGTGCCCGAACAGTCGATGACAGAAGTAAAGAAACGGTGTCGCCCCCTGATGGCCATTAAAAACAATGCAGCTATAAGGCGCTTTAGCTACGTCCATCTTTCACACTGTCGCTGATCAGGACCACGACAGATTCCTAATAAAGTTTGGATTGAAATGAATAGTGGGCAAATAAAGGCCTGGAACTCCTGGAACATTATTAAGGAACATTTATGGCCCTGAAAGATATTCAAGAACCCTTTCAAGGACCTCATGACTTCTCAGACCTGTAGCTCCCCGACTTTGTGCTTACGTGATTGGACAGTAGGCAGGAACAGAGAGCGGGTATAGCGGCAGCGAGAGGCGGGGCCTGAGCGGACCCTCAGAGAGAGAGAGCGAGTGGCTGGGGGTGAGTGACGGCGGTGACTCCTCCTGGATGGGAGGGTCACTGCAAAAGAACCACAGAAAAAGAAAAGACTGGAGAAAAACAAAGCAAAGGAAGGCTGACAAAAAGCACCACAGAAGAAGAAAGGGCTTCTTAAACTGCACATTTTTGGAATGGAAGCTTTCTGGCGTCTTTTAAAATACCAGATTTGTGAATGATTCGGACTGTCCATGTATCACACAGGAAGTGTGTTCACTGATTTATTCTTCACCTGAACCTTCTCAGAGAATCTTGAGACTTATCGGTGAGTCGAGGAAAGCTGATTTTAGAAAATCAAACTGCACATGCACCAGTGGTTCATTCATCTTCACAGTAAAAGTTGTTGCATATGCATAATATCAGACTTTCAAAGGCTCCAAACTGGGTTAAACTGCACAATTGTTAAATGTTTCAGTCTCTTTATACAGGAAACGCACACACAGTTCAATATTAAAAATGCTACCGTCTATCTCCTGGTCAGGTGGGGGTGGAGGGGGTGGGGCCAGCAGGTCTGCGGTGTCACCGGGCAACGGAGGGAAGCTGTCGTCTTCAGAAAGAGGAAGAGGAGGAGGCAGAGAGGCACAAGGAAAACTGTTTTCTTCCACCACTGAGGACAGGGAGGAAACGAGATGTCATCATGATGTCACACAGTTTGATCAGGGTTACAGTGCGATGTGAATAAGAATGGTTTAACTCAGGGGTCGGCAATCCTGGGCACGTGCCACAGTTGGCACACGAAGGGTTAACTGATGGCACGACCATAGCTGGACTGGCAATCGGGCATTTGCTCGGTGGGCCGATGATTTTCTTTTTTTTGTAACGGTATAAACAACGAAAGGTGGTGGATTGGCCAGATGCTGGTCTGTGTGTAAAAATGACTCAGTTGTTTGGTGGTGGCTATGGCGGTGCTTCCACAGATTCAGTAACATTAGCAAGTGGTGGAGGCCAGCAGGTGGATGAGAGAAAGGGGAGGCAAGAGGGGAGGCAGGAGGAGAGACCTGAGGCGGCCGCCGGTCTGAGTGTCAGGTGAACTGAACATCAGGTAAGAAGTTATGACCTGCAGTCTATCTGGGTCAGATATAAACCAAGTTTAGCTGGAGTTTATTTTCGTTGTGCTGACTTTTTACAGCCAGGTGGGGCATTAACAGGGAGAGGGGGGCACAAAGAAATACTTTCTTATTCTCATTTAAAATGTCTTGCTGTTATTAAATAATTATCTGAAGCTTAAAACCAAGGTTTCTATCTGATGTAAAATGTATAGAAATCATACATATACCAACAAGACTGTACATCACTGTC
>NW_005187795.1:107539-109024 GCF_000239375.1 Pundamilia nyererei | reverse complement strand
TGTTTTAAGAAGTAAAAAAGTTAAACGAGATGAAAGACAGAAAAACTGGAGCGAGGAACCTCGCTCCAGTTTTTCTCAGAACCAACGAAGAAGAGGACTCTTTGAAGTGTCTGAACCTGTGTGTGTGCTGCCTTTAGCTCTCTGTCTCCATGGTAACAGAACCATAGAGATGGAAGTGAAGAGTTAAAATCAGGAACCTGGGATTACAGCTGATATTTTTCCCTCGGCGCCCCCCTGTGGTGACGACAGCGCTGCACATTAACACGTGATCGATCGCTGTCCCGGTTTCTTTGTTTTGGTCGTTTGTTCTTTCATTTTTGTATCTTCCGTTTTATGTTATTTGTTTTGTTTTTCTCTCCTTTGTTAATATGTTGCTTTAAAAACACGTCTCACTGACTGCAGTTCGTTTCTGTGTGTTTGTGTCCTCTCGTCTCGTTCTTTCCTGCCAGACTTGACGTTTCTTCACGAGAGCTGCAAAACGTTTCACGGTGAACTCGTCAACTTTGAGAAGATGGTGAGTGGCGTCACGCTCGCACCTGAAAACCAGCTCAGAGTTTAAATGATGTGATTCAGACACTTTGGGTCGCGGGACGAACAGGATAAACATTTATTGAACGTACTAAAATGAAATGTTTTTGAAGATAAATACGAGTAAAAACAGACGAATATTTTTCCAGAATAAATAAACTGAAACTTTTTAAGATTTTGGTCCAGTCAAAATTAGAGAAGTTAGAAACATGAATGTGCTGCAAAGAACAACTAAATACAATTTGTGTCCTTTTCAGCAGAAGTTAAAATAACAACAAATGAAAACACTGAGTTTTCTTCTGCTTTGGCAACAAGTTCGTTGGTTTGGTGTGAGCTCGTGCGTCGTGCAGATGGTCAGGATGGACCGCAGGTGTTCATCTGTGAGACGACTCCTGTGTTCAGCTTCTCACAGATATGTGCTACCAAACAGGCACCAGGTTCGAGCCGCATGTAGACGGCGCTGCGGCTTCAGGAATGGGGCGAACAAACCGAGCGCCCCGTCACACTGCAGCTGCACGGGTGCAGTTTCCACGTCAACGAGGCGCGAAGCAGCTCCAAATTCTGTTTTTGTGCTTCAAGGTGACCAAAGCGCCGTGCGAACTCACCACAGTGCGCATCTGGGAACAAGGTTGAGCCGACTTGGTTCAACATTACTTGGCTACAGGATATGATGGCGGTTATGGTCATGATGTAGTTGTCCTCCTGCATCCTGACAATCAGCCTGATTTCACCTCAGTAAGTCACATGATAGGGTGGGGCAGCAACAGGTTCACCTGAAACGTTGGCTGATTGTGACCCACACCTCTTTCCACACCTTGGCTCATGTGATTAGGTTCAACAGTGGGCCCATGACCCTCTTGGGGACTCTCCACCTGTTGCTCTTAGAACTGAAGAAGCTTCTCGGATGAAACTTTTTCAAGGAAACATAAAGAAGTCCTGACACTTTTCTTTTTTTTT
>NW_005187795.1:107044-107519 GCF_000239375.1 Pundamilia nyererei | reverse complement strand
GGCCAGTCTCTAGTCAAAATGCCAATTTTTTGTCCCAGTCCAGCCCTGGGCACGACACGCAGTGAATTAATCTAAGAAGGTGCATCAAAAAATAAATGGCTGCGCCAGCGGTGAACATCGCAAATCAGCTCGCATAGACACATTAGTTGTGCCGCTTCTTAATGACGGTATCTTAGCAACCCCAAGTACCAGATTCGTAACTGGTTAACTGGTTAACTGGTTAAAAATAACTTAGCCTACTGGTGAGAGGGACGTTATTAGCTTTCCACATTCTGACACTTCAAAAGCTTCAGGAGCTGTCGGCTCAGCACAGCATCAGCACCGCGGAGATACACGGATACATCTGTAGACACAATGCATTTTTGGGACTTTCAGGTGTTTGGACCAATGTTTTCTTTTCTGATCAAACCAGAAATCTTTAATGAGCAGCTGGATTTGTCTCGCATTAACTGGCTGAGTTAATGCCAGTTAATGC
>NW_005187795.1:104821-106250 GCF_000239375.1 Pundamilia nyererei | reverse complement strand
CCTGTGTCTCTGAGTGGGAGACCAGAGATCACATTAACATGTGTGTCTCTGTATTAACAAACATGCCATATTGGCCCAGTTTATTTTTCTTATCATTGTTGTGAGGAGACCATAAATAGCATTTGTATTTTCTGTTGTACAGTTCATTTGCTGGATAAAAAGTCTTTTTTTGTTTCCAAATAGCTGATAACTATTCGCTGACAGCTGCCAACATCTGCAAACAAACATAATTCTATAAAGTGGTTCTATATAGTGTGTGACTGTTCAAAGAGCGTTATTAAATTTATTGTTATGGAATCATATGGCACACTGACTTGGCGACCCCTGGTTTAACTAAACCAACCACACTGATACAGGGTAAAGTAGTCCAGGCTTAACTAATCCAGACATAGCTATGAATGAACCTGCTTATCAGAGATTAACTAAACCAGGATTAACTAATTGTGCATTTCTAACTGATTTGTAGTTGCTATGGCATCATCAAAAAACATTTTTCTGTTTTGTCTTCACCTGTCTCAAGGCTGAGGGGTGGAGCTGGTGGTGGAGCACTAGCACCTGAAAAGGGTGGAGGAGGGGGAGGAGGAGGGGGGGGTGGGGCTAATATATCTCCCGATGAACCAGGAAGAGGAGGTGGGGGAGGCAAGGCCAAGGCGCCATCTGGAACTGGCATCTCAATGAGAGCAGGAGGAGGAGGTGGGGCATCGTCCAGCAGCGTGGTGATGATGTCAGCCTCAGGCGGTGCCTGCCAGGTGGTGGGAATGGTGGGTGGAGCTACAGGTTTCCCAAAGCTGGAGCTGAAAAACAAACTTTTCAACATTAAAGCTGATAAATGAAGTTCAAATTGGAGTTGCTGTTTGATACTGTGTTTGTCCCATCAGTGGGTTTGACTTCCTTTAACCTCGAGCAGCAGCAGTCAGGTTTCAGCCCTGAGCTCGAACTGAAGGCTCTGTGATGCGGCAGTCAGAGCTCAGGGCTAAACTGAGGTCTTGACCCTAAAACCAGACCTAAAGCTGCGGAGGATTGAAGGTGTCTGGTTATTACCCGCCAGCAGGGGGCACCACAGGGCACTGGACTGCCTCTGGAGCTTTGTTGGGCCTGAAACACACAGACACACGAAAGCTCAGCTTCCTGTTGAGCATGCTGATGTGAAAGCAGAAGGAGCTCTGAATAGAAACACAGTAGAACTAAAGTAAACCTGATGGAGGCGCCGTGTTTGCGGATCGTTCCGGTTTTGTCCGACTGTTTCCCAGAGACCTGCAGGGAGGGGGGGGGACACACAGAGACCAATGTGAGCATCAATGGAGCCTCTCAGGCTGCTGCAGCACTAATTAGTCTCTGAACATTTTCCCACGCTCAACAAAGATGCCGGGCTCCCAGAGTGCGTGTGTGTGTGTGTGTGTGTGTGTGTGTGTGTGTGTGTGTGTGTGTG
>NW_005187795.1:102007-103218 GCF_000239375.1 Pundamilia nyererei | reverse complement strand
CCATTTGACCTTAGAACTGAAGAAGCTTCTCGGATGAGAGGTGAAACGTCTTCAAGCAACTTAAAGAAGTCCAGACGCTTTTCTTTGCAAGCTCCTTAGACTACGATGACCTGGATGACTGAGAACCTTCACAGACATCTCGACTGTTATGGATTTGTGCTACGAGTCTCATCTTTTCCCGAACAGAAACAGAGGATGTTACAGATGAAACTAAACCTGCACGAGAACGCTGCAGCCTACAGAGGTGACCCAACATCTGAAGGAGGAAGTCTCACTGCACAGTCATTTCTGCTTCTGTGGTTCAGACACTTCCTGCTAGCATCGCGAAAGCAGCACATAGAGCAGAGCGTCACTTCTGCTTTCCCGTGTCTGATTTCACACCAGCTGCTGCAGAGCCTCCCTCTCATGTCTTCAGAGCTTCAAAGGCCACAAAGGCCTGAAATACTGAAACACTGTACCGAGAGCTCCGCCTCCCACACCGGCCACACCTGTCATTGTGCACAAGCTCACATCACCTGACCAAAGAGCAGCTCTGCTGGATTTTAGCATGTGGATAAAACAGAGCAAAGCCTGGAAGTCATCTGCTGATGTCACAGGTTGTGTTTGTGTGTGTTACCTTCATGCCGTGGCCCAGACTGTCCAGCTGCTGGTAGTTGATTGGCTTGCGGCTGTATGATGGGCGTGGCTGCATGCTGGTGGGAGGGAGGATCTTGTGGCTGCGTGGGACTCGTCTCACCACCGTGAACACACCAATCTCCCTCCTGAAAACCTTCTCCTTGTGCATGTCCACGGTCTGACGACAAAGGTCAGAGGTTAATGGACCCGCGTCTGGACCAGGTCAGTGTGCGCAAGTCCAACATGGTGGCTCCATTTAAATTTATTGCGCTGCAGAAACCATGAGCTTCAGTGAATGTGACGGCATCATAGACAAACACAGGGAGAAACAGGTGACCTCTGACCTTTGAAGAGGTTGTAATCATACGTCATACTGCTCATACGTCTCTGATGCACTGAGTCTGTAATGTGAAACACAGCTTTGTGTTGATGCTAGCTTAAATGTGTGACAGCACTGAGCAGCTCCTTCAGTGGGAGACTGCGGCACCCACGGTGTGGGACGGAGAGATTTCGCAGGTCTTTCCTCCCCACTGCTGTCAGACTCCATAATAAAGACTTTAACTGATCAAGCACACACATCCATACATGTGCAATAA
>NW_005187795.1:96773-100702 GCF_000239375.1 Pundamilia nyererei | reverse complement strand
TATTAAACGCAGACTACTTTAGACCCGGAAGTAGGATTCGTCACGTCATCACTTAACAACCGGATACTATTAGCCTCTACCCATCCCAGGGTGAGAGGCAGGATGGGTAGAGGTCTCCGGTGCTCTGCTACCGTGGGATCTGACTCTTCGAAAAACCGGCATTTACAACATGGACTTCACGTTTATTCTGAAGGACCTGAAACGTGAAACAGTTCACTGAGCTCAGAATCAGGTGAGGCTCACTTTCCCATATACTTCTATGAAAGCAGACTTCAGAGTAGTGGTCCCCTGCTGGACATTAGAGAAAATGCAGGTGTAAGACACTCACATAGAGTACAACATGCAGTGAAATGCGTCATGTCCGAGCTGCGGAAAGGCTGCATACGTAGCCATGCAATTTCAGGGATTGGTGTTTGGCATGGGGAGCCTAGACAGGGCCCTTACTGGATACTAGAAGGGAATCGAACTTGCAACTTCTTCTCCAAAGGTGTGTGGTCTCGCCCCGATACACTATCCAGCTGCTTCAGCATCGGCTTGTTTTTACAGACACAGAAGAGCCGTCCATAACTTATACCGACTGTGACTCTGACCCCGAGCTCAGTAAGTTGTTCAGAGGGTAAATGATCAGGTTTAGCTTTTTCTTTTAAAACTCTTCCAGGTTTTCATAAACGATAGTTTGTGATATGATAGTTTCAATATTGTCATTTGCCTGACCACTTTGGCTACGTTCACACTGCAGGCGAAAGCACATCAAATCCGATTTTTTTGACCCTCTGCGACCCAAATCCGATCGTGCTATGACAGTGTGAACGGCACAAATCCAATATTTTCAAATCCGATCTGGGTCACTTTTGTATGTGGTGCTGAATCCGATACATATCCGATGTTTTAGAAAGCGACTGCTGTTTGATGGTCATGTCGCATTAAATCCGTCTTTTACGTCACTGACACAAGACAGACGCCAATTATCAGCGCCGGAGAAGACATCGCGAACGCTTCCTGGCCATCCAGTGTAGATGTCAGTGAAACTGTTGGGAACAACGTTGGAGAAACGTGAACATTTTATTTGTTCTGTATAATCTGCAGATTCTGACAGAAATCTGCAACTAGACGCACCGCTCCTCTAAAACAGCAATAAGGATCATTATTAGGTTATTTACATTATTATGTAAATAACAAAATAACTTAAAGCAAAAATTGGGAAACGTAAAGTCCGAAACAAGTCTTTATATTAAGGCCTTCAGTCAAACAATATTGTTTGCTCTGGGTCTAAACAGCGCGTTGTGTGTGACGTCTTCTTTTGCGCATGCGGCCGCTTTGAGCGTTCACACTAGAGCGCGTTTGCTGTCACATTTTATTTGTAGTGTGAACGAGCAGACAAAAAAATCAGATTTGATCAAAAAATCGTAATTGAGCATTAAGACCTGCAGAGTGAACGTAGCCTTTGTTCCAAAATAGAAAACCAAACTCTCTGTTTGAAAAAAAAAAAAAACAGCCCCTCCCCCCTGCAGCGCCCCCTGCGGAGTAGACTTTGTGTTTTCTGCCTAAGGTGAAAACCACAGCACTGCGAGGGTCAAAGGTCAGGAGCTTCAGACTCTAATCAGGACCTTTACATCATGCTTACACTCTTATCCTGAAAGGAAAACAGGATCTCTCATTTCAGGGGTCTTGAACTCCAGGCCTCGAGGGCCGGTGTCCTGCAGGTTTTAGATCTCACCCTGGGTCAACACACCTGAATCAAATGATTGGTTCATTACCAGGCCTCTGCAGAGCTTTATACATGTGAGGTCATTTAGCCATTTAAATCAGCTGTGATGGATCAAGGACACATCTAAAACCTGCAGGACACCGGCCCTCAAGGCCTGGAGTCCAAGACCCCTGTCTTATTTTAACCATCAATCAGCACCATGGACTGGGTGGGGCCTACCTGACCAATCAGGTTGATAGACGACTCCATGTGGCGAAGCTGATTGGTCTGGGCATCGAGTAGACTCAGGACGCTACTGGCCAGAGTGCTTATCTGGTAAGCGACGCTGGCCAGTGATTGGGTGGTGAACTTTTTTGTTTCTTCCAATGCCTTCACACTGCCCTCACCAGCCTGATAGAGACACATCATGGTTAGCCTAACTTGGCAAAAGGGCTGGAGGCAAAGGGAATCTGTTAGCTTAGCTTCGAACAAAGACTAGCTCCTGATTAGTACCTGTATGTAGTTGTTGTAGCAGTAGTCGGCCACATTGAGCAGATTGTCGTAGTTTTCCCTCAGAGCTTTTCTGGCATTAGGAGCTTCTTCCAGGATCTTCATCACATCCTCGTTTAAGTTCTGATCCTTCATGATTCCAAGCTCAGCTTCTACAAACTAATCCTTAAGAGCAGCACAAACATGCAGAAGAAACCAGAGAGCAATAAGAACCAACCAGAACCAGGGATCAAACAAAGTGACTAAACTGGGCCATTTCAGTGAGAGATAGTCAGAAAATTGCTGTTAGAGTCCAATAGAAAAGTGCTGTTAATCAGAGTAGAGTGCAATAGAAACATGCTGTAAGCAAGAGTAAATGGACTGATTCTTATATAGCGCTTTTCTGCTCTCCTGGAGTACTGAAAGCGTTGTATACAACATGCCTCATTCACCCATTCATATAAGCACTTCTAACCTCAAGTGCAATCTCACCAACATTTACAGTCACGCACCGTGGGCCAACTTGGGGTTACTATCTAGCCCAAGGATATTTAGCATGCAGACTGGGAAAGCCAAGGATTGAACCACCAACGTTCGATCAGTAGCTGCTCTGCTCGACCATCTGAGCCAAACAGCGTGCTGTTAATCAGAGTGCAGTGGAAAAACGTCTTTCCTTTGACGTGCTGTGACTGTAGGTGTGAGGGACAGTCACTCTAAAACATAAATCAGTTTGAGTCTGATGAAGGCACGCTGATCAATATATTAGAATATTGATCTGAATAACACACAGAAAGCAGCAGATTTATATCTCACAACCATAGAGGAAGAACCGTACCTGAAGAAAAGTGCAGAAAGTCACCAGCAGCCGTCTGATGAGCCGGAGCTGTGATGAAGCCTCCTCCCATGTGATTCTGTGAAACTTCACCGTGCAGCTCCAACTTTCATGTTTGCTGCAGCGCTGAGCACACAGAGATCCTGTGTGACAGCGCGAGGGCTCACTCCTCTGCTGTACCGGGCCACCAACAACAGCCGTCACCCAGACCGGCCCCACTTCAGTTTCCACATATGGGTGAGAGGCAGCACTCCTGCGCCCATCTGCACCTCTGTGTGCAGACCTGCTCAGTATAAACCACTTCCCGTTTCACATCAGCGTGAGGACATAAGTTACAATTTAGGAAAAACTAAGCTGGGCAAGATGTTTCAAAAGCTATGAAACAAAGTAAAAGTATTAATAACAGTAACAGACTGTAGCAGGGTTATCAGAGTGCATTAGAAAAAACGATCCACAGTAAAAAAGATCAGACACCAACTATGGAGAAACAAAACATCATCGTGATCACTGACTGAGGTTTATCAGAGACACTCAGGGGAGTCTTCTCCAAGCACGACATGCCAGTGTACTTCAGACCCAGCAACACACAAAGACATAAACTGGTTCATCACAAAGACAAACTCAACAACGTAGCTGTGCAGAGCAGCGAGGAGTGCTCAGACTACACTGGAGACACCAAACAGCCACAACATAGAAGAGCCACCTCCACGGGACAAGACTCAGCAGTCCATCTGCATCTAAAGGTCAAAGGTCACTCTTTGAGGATGCCAATGTTCACCTGTTGGACAGAGAGGACAGATGGTCTGAAAGAGGAGTGAAGGAAGCATCTATGTCTACCAGAGATGGGCAGTAATGCAAGTAACGCGTTACTGTAATCTGATTACTTTTTTCAAGTACCGAGTAAAGTAAGGGATTACTATT
>NW_005187795.1:94372-96043 GCF_000239375.1 Pundamilia nyererei | reverse complement strand
TGTTTTTAAAAGTAACTAAGTAACTAAGTAATTAATTACTTTTGAAAATAAGTAATCAGTAAAGTAACGGGATTACTTTTTTGGGGAAGTAATCAGTAATTAGCTACTGATTACTTTTTTCTAGTAACTTGACCAACACTGATGTCTACTACACAGCAAAATCTCCAGTGTTAAATTAACACTGGAGATTTCTAACATTTTGAGTTATTTTCCAGTGTTAGAAAATCAGCACTGCTCAGTGTTAGCCATTGTTAATCTTCAAAACTGACTAGGTTACTTTTAAACATACAACACTGTCAAAAGTGTTAATTTAACACTCAACAGTGTTGTATTTAACACTCAGAGGTGTGGACCCATATAGACACTCTCCAGTGTTAATTTAACACTGGAGATTTTGCTGTGTAGGGATGCACCGATACCAATGCCGGTATCTGGTATTGGCCTCGATACCACATTTTCTGAAGTACTCGTACTCGTTTCCAAAAAAGTGGTATTGGTCATCCCTAATGTCTACTGTGAGCGACCATCTTTGGACACCAAATGTCTGCCATCTATAATCCAGTTTGAGACCCTTCACAGACACCTTAACACCCACTCACATCTTCTACTGAGGTCAGTGAGTCATGACCCACTGTTGATCATTTGCTTTTGGAACTGAAGAAGCTTGTCGGATACATAATTTCCTTTGGAATTATCAAAGTGTCCTGATTGTGAAGAAATGTCTGCACAAGCTTAAAGATGTCCAGTCGCGTTTCTTCCAAGCTCCTTAGATCAGCGGTCTCCAACCTTTTTTGCGCCACGGACCGGTTTATGCCCGACAATATTTTCATGGACCGGCCTTTAAGGTGTCGTGGATAAATACCACAAAATAAAACTGGTACCCGCACAAAAAAAATAAGAAAATTTATTCATAACACACGTGAAAAGACCCAGGACAAACGAGTATAACGATAAAAACGATAACAAAATAACGCTGAAAACCGATAAAACCCCTGAAAACTATACATTTCACATCTGAGCTTCAACTCTCGCGGCCCGGTACCAAACGACTCACGGACCGGTACCGGTCCGAGGCCTGGGGGTTGGGGACCGCTGCCTTAGATCACCGCGACCTGGATGACTGAGAGCCTTCACAGACAGAACATGAGCTGATATCACAGAGTGTGTTGTATTTATAGTGACTTACTTTTCATTTTTCACTTCCTGTAATAAAAACTCATCTCAGTGTCTTTCACAGTTGGTCACATGTGAGCGGTTTCGCTCTGTCACGCTTGTTAGTGCTCAGCCTTCATCCAGAGATGAAGCTGAGCGGTGGGTCTGGAGCGCCCCCTGCTGCTCAGTGTGAGAATCTGAAATCAGAGGAGTGAGGACAGAAGAAACACAGAACTGCACACCTGTCCACACCTGATCTGCTACTGTTACGCTCTCAGGGTGGGGCTACCTGCACGACTACCTGATGACCTCTGACCTCAGTGTTGGGTCAGTAAATGATAAATGGCCTGTATTTCTATAGTGCTTTACTAGTCCTAAGGACCCCAAAGCGCTTTACACAACCAGTCATCCACCCATTCATCCACACATCCACACACTGGTGATGGCAGCTACATTGTAGCCACAGCCACCCTGGGGCGCACTGACAGAGGCGAGGCTGCCGGACACTGGCGCCACCGG
>NW_005187795.1:86312-94352 GCF_000239375.1 Pundamilia nyererei | reverse complement strand
CACACACACATTCACACACTGGTGATGGCAGCTACATTGTAGCCACAGTCACCCTGGGGCGCACTGACAGAGGCGACGCTGCCGGACACTGGTGCCACCGGGACCTCTGACCACCACCAGTAGGCAACGGGTGAAGTGTCTTGCCCAAGGACACAACGACCGAGACTGTCCACTGGTGATGGCAGCTACATTGTAGCCACAGCCACCCTGGGGCGCACTGACAGAGGCGAGGCTGCCGGACACTGGCGCCACCGGGCTGTTGGGTCAGTACAGTGAAAGACGTCCACAGCTCACAGGTGAGTGGACAGGTGTAGGAGTCAGTGATGCTGGGAGAATGGTTCACGTTCTTCAGGTTTATTAGAAATGATGAATTGTTACATCTGATCTCTTTTCCTGTTTACAGATTTCATCATGTGTCACATGTTCTGACATCACAGCAGGACTATAAAAGACTCTGTGGGCTACAGCGTGTCAGTCCACGCTGGTCCAGGTGAGTGGACATCACTTGTTGCTCGGGGCGACGGGGTTCCAGGGCTGTTTCCGCAGTGCGCCGTCTTTATCTTTCTTCTCCAGAGGCTTCATGTGGCAGGCCAGGACCAGGTCTCTGAGGGGCATATAAACCACACCCAGCTGTGAGAAAAACCTTTAAAGCATCACTGACCAGGGCCCTGCTGGACTCAGCAGGCCTCGCCAACCAAAGCTCAAAATCTCCTGGAACTCATCCAAAGACCCTGGAAATGCTTTGAAAGAGGTCCAGGCCTCTCCAGGAGCCGCCTACCTGAACTGGTCGTAGGACGCTCTCTGGCAGACGGCTCTCAGCTTGGCGTCGTTCTCACGCTGATGTCGCCGCTCAGACTCGACTGCCACCTGCAGCTCTCTCTCCAATGCAGAGAAGTCGATGACGTCACACTGTGACATTGCCATCTCCTGATGATGTCTCACAGCTTCTTGACTTCCTGTAAGTCACGGACTGAACTTCCTGTTTAAGTACTGAGATCATCAGAAATGCAGAAAAATAAAAGTGAGCCTAAGATCACTTCTGATGGAATTCTAATAAGAAAGCAGATAGGTCACATAAAGCCCTCCTCCCTCTGCTGCAGCTCACACCACGGTGCAAACAGCGGTGACATCACAACGTGGCATCACATCAGCTACACCGATCTAATAGTGTACACGGTTATTGGTCACGTGACCTCACAGCTGCTAACTAAAGCAGCTTTGATCCAGCGGAAGTTGAAAACACGACCGGGTCCTGAACGCAGCTCGAGTCTGTCGTCAGTGCTCACCTGTAACAGCCTGAATCCTCTCTGTGTTCACCTAAACTCAGGCGCTCTCACTCCCTCCGTGAACTCTCTCGTCTCTGATCGAAAACAAACCGTTTCCATGACGACGCGCCGCTCGTGTCTTCTTCTCCTCTTCTCTGAGCGATGTCAGCTCGCTGCTGCCGCCTGTGGCCGCTGGCGGAACTGCAGGGCTGGGATCCGCCTGTACAAAACAGAACAGAATAGCGCGCCACACCATCTGTGCTGGAATAAAATATAAATATTAAACAGGAGAGATATTTTAAAAAATAAATAAAAGAAAGACATGATGATTGTGATCCGGACGAATCTGGACAGGATCAGGATCACCGTGATCACACAGTGACTTATAAACCAAACAGGAAGCCATAACGAAGCCTCCACTGTTTCCACACTTTCTACTTCAGTAATATTAGCTGATAAGGTAATATTTCTATACAACATCTCATAGGTTTATGTATTTTATATGTCATATATAGTGTATATGTAGCACACAATCGTAAAGAAATGAAACATGCAGTCAACTGAGCCTTGTGGCACAATTCATTGTAAGAAGTTACGAACTAAGAATGTTAAAGGCGATCACATTAGACAAGATGAAGGTGTTCGCGTTGCAGGTCGAGCTCAGTGCCGTGAACAGGAAGAGAAATGCTGGTGTTTGCTTATTCTGCAGCTTCTCTCGTCTCTGGTTTTTGTGGTGGTGCAGTTTTTATTTCAGGCAGTATGTTATGAGGAAGGAGCTGATGAAGTATTCCATTAATCACAGTTAACATCACACCTGAAATATTTCATTAAGAATCTTTTATTGTGTGTGAAGTTTGGCGCCCCCTGCAGCCCAGATAAATCCACTGCACCTGGATCAGAACGATAGCATAGAATAACTTTATTTTCCATATCGATGGAAATTTGTTTCCAGTTCATCAACGGATCAATCGAGTCACTTCATATCAACGCATATTTACACATGTATGTACATATGTACATATACAAAACTTCAGCGCAACAATACACATCCCAGCATCTCGTTATTCAGCACACTGACTGATGTTGGCATAAAGAACCTTTTTACTAACTAGAGTCGTCCTAACGCTGTCCTGAGCAGAGGTGGACAGTAACAGCTCTGATGCTCTGCAGGTGGACAAGTCTGTGCTGGAGAAGGTGGGGAGGCACGACCTGGTTGAGAGTCTGGAATGCATGGGCAACAACACAGGTGAACCCACAGCACAGGAGCAGCTCAGCTCTTCCTGGCCTGATTTAATCTGATAATTTAAATCTGAAAGTTTCTTTGTTTTCAGAGAGTTTTCCACTGCAGGAAGCAGGAAGTCTTTTATATCCTGGGTGGGATGTTATCGGGTCAGCACTTTAAGCTGATGCCTTCTTAACGAAGACTGAGATCTGAATGAGATGACTCCTTCCTTAAATTGTTCCTATGAAGTAAAACAGGTCAAAGATTTGATATCCACCTTTCTTGTTGATGCACTAACATGAACAAACATTTGTACTCAAGAGTTTTTTAGTGAATATTTTCCTGAAAAGTAAAATCTGCTGCAGACTGATCAGGATTCACAGCTCAGGTGTTTTGTGTCGTTTTTGTAAGCGCTCAGAGAAGAAGAAGAACCTGTTCACATATTTCTGAAGCACAAGAATGAAACAGCTGCTGATCATGATGTGAAAGCTTCTGACGAGTCTTATTTTACACCCTCAGGTCCAATGCAGCTCGACAATCCACATCACCGTCTCAGCTGAAACCGCAGAAGATGAGCATCGTCCGACGAGCAGCTGGTACCATGGTAACAGTTTACCATGATCACATCTCCCAAATAACACAAAGAGGCGATACAGCATGTATGACACACAGTTTCACAGCAAAGGATCTGAAAACCTGAGATTTCTAACTGCTCTTGTCTTTTATTCGTGTTTATTCAGCGGCTGTTAGCCAATGAAATCACATTATGCAAATAAACTGGGACAGCGGCTACTGACTACGGACAACACAATGCGAACAAAGTTACTAACAGGCAGCTAGCTGGGCTAATGCAACTTGCTGATGGAAGCTTTGCTAGCTTGCACTGTGATTGGTCATTTTTGTTATGATGCCAGGAACGCCAGTAACCAAGCGTGGAGCAGCACATCTGTGAGTCCTCCCACCAAAGCTTCAGCTCTTTGTTGACCTTTGATGATTCACACTTTGGCTTGTCGAGGCTTTAGCAGCCATCTTTGCAGGTTATACAGTATTTCTGTCTGGGGTTGGGGTTTTAGTCCTTTGGTGAATTTGTGTTAAATAAAGAGTTTGATGTGTTTGATTTCTGGGTGTGTTGAAGAGAAGCAGACCCAGCAGGACACCGTCATACACGACAGTTTATTTCAAACTAAAGTCAGGAAAATGCCCTCTTGTACAGAAAGGAATATGAAAGGAATATCTTCCCTAACAAAGTAACTTAGTTCTGCATCTGTAGTGCATAGAAACTCACTGCTATAAAAACATACATAACTATTTACAACAGTAAGAACTGTCCTGTAAAATCCACCCCTGGCCGCATGTAGTTTTAAATCCTTTGTTCTGTGTTCAGTGGAGCCTCCTTTCACTCAGATCTACAGTTTAACAGTCGATAAAGCTTCTGCCTCTCGTTCGGAGTCGAGCGTTTCACATGCGTTTTCTATAATGTTCCATCTGCTGATGAAGCTCCATATTTATGATCATCACATCATAAAGTCTAGAGTTTGATCCAGTGTTTAATACGTTGCATGTTTTATTTAACTTAAACATACTCATGGTATCAACACTGATGTAGAAAATTATTTTGCCGTGTGAATCTGTTTCCCAGCATCAGTGAATGCAGCGCAGAGTGGTGGCTGCTCTGGTAGATATACCTGAACAGGTGGATGGAGATTCTCAGGATCACATGTGCAGCTGCTCTCCACAGTCTGCCAGGGAGACTCTGTACACCCTCTTTGGGTTGGTGTGACTTTCTGGTTCACAGAAAGTCACACCAAGTCATACCTTGAAGGTAAATTTCCAGTCATCTGCAGAGGAGGGTCTGAAAATTTAAAAATACTTCGAAGGATCGTGTCTGTACAGTGAAGAAGCACAGGATCCTGAGACGGTGCCATTCAATCAGGATGCTGTTTGTTCTGCTGTGTTTTAGCTCATTTAAGGCGTGATGCTGAGATGCCGACATGATATACTCAACATTTACATTTTATATATATGAAATTTATAAAAAGGGTTTTTGGGTCTAGGCAACACAGCCAGCAGGTCCTGGGTCAAAGTTTAACATCCACAGAGTGAAAAAACAAAACAATAAGGCAACAGAAGATGAGTTCAGAGTTCCACGAGTTTCTCAAAGGGTCCTGAACCAGTCTGGTTTACTGTGAGGCATTCAGAGGTTTAACAGGACATTCACCACTTTGGTATTTTGTCTTGAAGGAGAAACAAACATGCTGGTTTCAAACCTGTCCTGGAGGTTTACCCAGGATCAGTTCCTGTGTTTCGGTCCAGAGAGCTACAAGTCTGGCAAACGATGTCGTTGTCACATGTTTGATGGTTTTAAGGTGCCAATAAAACGTCAGGTTGGGTCTGCTCCTTTTAAAGAGGAGTGAAGAGGTTTCAGAGCCAACCCTCGGTATCAGGTGGTCCTCTCAGATTCCCACATTTGGCTCCTGGGTCAGAGAGGAGGGGGTGTGTAGGTCCAATGTCCTCGAGGGTGTTGGAAGACTCGCGTCCTCTGAGGGTTCTCGCAGGACGCAGAGTAAATTCCAGGAGTTTCCTTTTAGCTCTCTGAGAAAACAGTCGGGAACTCGTTGAGCAAGAGCTCCACAATCCGGCTCTGGAACACCATATGAATCGTCATATTTGCCGACTCAGTCTCGGGGCTAAGCAGTGTGGGTCCGAACACGATGGCGATACTCTGAACCGACATCCTGTTAGAGTCCTTGTGTTCGATCACCCTGGAGAGGCACAGACAGATACACGTTGTTTCCAAAGCAGACCTAATCACCTTCATGCTCTGCCGCTTCATTTTTACTTGCAGACTAATTTTATTTTAGCTGACTGATTATTTGGGAGTTACAGATCTATTTCACCATTGCCATGATCCAGTGCATTCTACACCCTTACCCAGTGTGTAACTGGGACTGTTAGGGGTTATCTGGCAGAGAGCAGGCTGGCCGAGTTAGCAGTGTTTTGGGCACTGCTCACTCCGCTGTCTGTCTGCACTGGTTCATAAAGCCTCGGAGCAAACTCACTTTCGCAGGTGTCTGAACAGCAGCTCCATGGTGTTGTGGTTCGGTAGAGGAAGAGTCTGCACCAGATCCTTCATGTAGGACACCCTCAGGTTGTAGTCTGGGACTTCTGCAAACACACACACAGCTAAGGTTCTGTACTACAACAGTTTAGAGGCATGACGGCACTTTTCGGTGTATCGCTCATCACAAACGTGTGCTGGGATTATTGCGATCTCGTTACTTTGTGTTTCTCTGTGGTCACCGTGACACCAGGAGACCTGACTGGAAGAGTCGACTGCTCGGTCAACCTCTGCACATTTACAACTTATCAGATGTAGTCGTGCAGAAGAATTATGGAAGGAGCAATTCATCGGAAGGACTGTAGATTTTGACCAGTAAATTGAGTAATCTGATATTCTCGCAAAAGAGTTTATCAATGCAATGACCCCAGAGAGATTGGATTGTGAGTTTTGGAGAAAAAGTAACACATCATAAGTTAAGATAAGATAACCTTTATTAGTCCCACACGAGCTGATGTTCCGGGAGTGTCATTATAGTCTAAATATAGAGTCCACTCTTTTTAAAAATATTTAATAAAGTCTTCATCTTTAAGCAGTGATGTATTAAATCTCCAGATGTGTTCAGCTGTTCGAGTTTGCAAATATTTAATGCAGGCTAATGTTATTAGTGCTGGAAAGCCAAGAGTTTGCACAAAAACGTAAGTGAACATGAGAAAATTGTTAATGATAATTTAAGAATGCTGTCTGCTTCATTCAAAGGAATATGAGCTTCAGCACAACGAGCTGTAAGAGTAAGAAAAGTTTACTAACTGGAGTCAGAACATTGTCTCCAGTTCTCTTCAGTTTGTGTCCTGATGTCATGTTAAATGACTGTGTGGGTGATGTTCTTAATCATTACTTAGAGTTTGTGCTGTTATGGAGCCCAGTGTGATATTTTGTTTAACCCTAAAAAGAGTTATTGCGATTGCTTTAACTACAGAGGATCTTTTTATTTAGCAGACCTGGAGTGGTGAGATCCTTGGGTCATATCTAGAAAAGTGATCTTGGCGATGATGATGATGATGATGATGTGATGCGCAGTGCTGTAAGTTGTGTCGGTTCTTAACTTTGACTTGTGTTCAGATGATGTTAAAGTGGCCCTTTTTCCAGCCTGCTGTACATCCGGCTACGCTTGTGGTGTCGTTAGAGTAAAATCATAATGTAAAAACTGCAGGATTGTCAGGATGCATATAGAGATGGAGATCTGCAAGTAATGTCCCAGGTTTTCCTGCTTCACTGAGGAACTGTGTGTGTGCAAATGTATGCGCCGTTCCAATGAGTCTAGAAAGAGTGAAAACAGTTGGATTTACATTGTTGCTCAATCACAGCTGCCTGATGTTTGATGTTCGATGATCGATGTGAGTCTGTGTGAGTGAAAGACAGAGCGAGCGACAGATTTTGTGTTATAAGCTTCATGTTATGGACGCACAGTGTGAGCACTCAGGTCGCATCAGAGCATCAGGCCGTATAGTGTGAGACCTGCATCGTGACCTACGAACTTCTCACCCCTGCGAGTCAATCGTGCAGTTTGAGCAGGAGCTGAATAACCCGACTGAAAAAAAAAGTGTATGCCCAGCTTTACCCTCCTTCAGGTAAGAGCTGGGTTAAAGACATAAGATAAAAACACGAGTAGACCAGGGCTACTGCAGGTCTGGTACAGTGTGTGACATTTCCTTTGCTGTGTATTAACATGTATGTGTCAAACAGCGTGTGTACTGACGGATGGCGGCGATGAACTTTTCGAAGACGCTGAAGGGAAACAGCGGCTCTGGAAGCTCCCGCAGGAAAAGCTTGAGAGCGCCGGTGATCACGTGAATCTCCTCCCACTGTCCGTCCTCCAGGTCCAAGTGCTCCTCTGCAGAAACAGAGGACAGCTTCAGTCTTCTGAAACCAAACTTTAGATCAAACAGACTTTGGGTTCAGATCCATCTGTTAGACGCGAACAGCTTCGTGTTGCTGCCGCAGGTCTGAACGATCCATCAGACCGTTTGAATCCAGGGAGAAATCACGTGACCGTTACCGAACATGAACTGAGTCAGCGACGCATTACCGTGGTCGGCTTTGTGTCGTAGTTTCTGGATCACGGCTAGGTTTCCGTTCACTCTGTAGATCCCGTCTACGTCCAGACCTGAACACAGCGAGTGAAGCCAGTTAGTAGACAAACACCTCTGTCCAGTTCATCAGTCGCTGGGTTACACCTTTAAGAATTGTTTCATTTCCACCTTAGACAAAAACAACATCTGAATTCTGTCGCACAACACTTCACCATAAATCCCTGTTTCAGTGCTGTACGGCTGCAACATCATGTTAGATTCAGTACGACTACAAATCCAAGCTAATGAGCGAAATTGACCCACCTTCAACCATTAAATCACAACACGATGTGAGCCTTAACACACACACACACACACACACACACACACACACACACACACACACACACACACACACACACA
>NW_005187795.1:71592-83946 GCF_000239375.1 Pundamilia nyererei | reverse complement strand
TTTGGACAAAGTTTGTGTTCTCCATTCTTTAAGCACCGGTTTGAGCACCGTTTAAGCAGCGGCACCGTTTCAAAAGTACCAGTTTGGCACCTGTATCGGATAAAACCTAAATGATACCCATCCCTAATCCCAAAAGGTTGATTGTTCATCTGAATGTTTCTCACACTGAAAACGTTACGTCCAGATGAACAGTTAACTTTTTGGGATGTTTTGTTGTGCGTTTCCTGTAGCGCGTGGGTAACATGTGTGCCTCCGTCACCTCTGCGCTCCACTGTCCTGATGCACTTCTCCACAAACTTGGGGATGGTGCTGTGTTCTCGGTGGCACAGAGTGTCCAGGTGGCAGCCAAAGACGTTGTCTGGAAGACATTTCCAGTCTGATCAACGAGCTGCATGTTTCTGTGTCATCAGGCTTAGCATCATTTTACAGTTTTCATATCGTCTACATCGTGATTCACTCTTGATAAACTCATATTTGGATGCATTACTGTTTTACTATGTTTTTCTGTTCATCTCTGGATCTTGTATTTACCCGTGCGCTGTGCACATGTTGATGTAAATGGGTTAACTCAGCTGCTAATTTCACTCATTAAACTAACACCAAATGAATATACAGGTGAGTCTGTTGTTGTAGTGAGTTAGCTTTGGATCACTGAGCGGGTTCATGCAGGTAAACATCTGCATCTGATAGAAAAGTCAAACTGTGAATAGTTTGTAGCATTTAAAGGTCGGTGCATGTGATCGGGAGGCCTTTTTACCTCTGATGTATCCTCGCTCTTTGACGCTCTGCAGAGTCGGCCTTCGCTGCAGGAAGCGTCGCAGTTTGGACCGAACTCGTGTCTGCTCCATGTCAGCTCCTGATGGGATCCTGCTCGCTGAAGATGCAGCAGAAGAAGAAAGCGTTCAGTGTTACTATGACAACCACTGTGCAATACCTGCCAATAAAACGTTCTTATTAATAAACTTATTCCATCACTCTGTGGGTCATTTTGAAAAGACATCAGAAACACCAGCTGGTAACATGTTTAAGCTCAGGGCCATCCTGTGCTCCTTTCCTGAGCTATTAATGCTTCAGACCTTCATCAGGCCGAGTCTGCACAGATGTTGGAGATGGTTAAAGTTCAAAGACTCACATATCGATCTCCTGTCTTTGTCCTCTTTGTCTGAAGAACCATCGTCTTCACTGTCTGATAGGTGCTCCTGGTCCTGAAAACAGACTTCACTGTAAGCCAGTTCGCTCTGAAACAAAGAGCCTGAACGAGGCACGAGGCTTCGAAGGATTACCGGTCTGTGTGCTCCGTCTGGCACCAGCTGTCCGATGGTGTCCTGGAGCACTTTGAGCCAGTCGCTGATGATGCTCTCCTTGTCGTACTGCATCAGATACTCGCAGCCCTGACGTGTCTTCAGCTGCACACAAACACCACAGTGGTCTTCATCAAGCAGGTAAGAAGGGAAGCTGATGTAACTGGGGTAAAAAGTACCTCCAGAACGTTCTTCTTGGATGACTTGTCTTTGCAGGCCCAGCTCACCGAAGCTCCTCTGAGTTCAACGGTGTATTCTGGAACAATCTGTGACGCTTTGCTCTGAGGGAAAACAAGTCATCATCATCATCCTCCTCATCGCCGTCATAATTATAAGTTATAATAAGTTATATAGTCATGTGGTTCGTGTATTTTGACTTTTGTTGCCATGATGCCAGGTCTCTCTTGGAAATGAGATTTTTAATCTCAATGAGATTTTTTTCACCTGGATAAGGACTAATAATAAAAGTAATCATCATCCTCATCCTTCTCATCATCATCATCCTCATTCTCCTCCTCCTCATCGCCGTCATAATCATCATCTTCATCATAACCTCCCTCCTAATGTTCGTTCCTCCGAGTCCACCCAGTCTTTTAAATTGCGTCTTAAAACTTTAGTCTGGCTTTTGATTCAAACTACTTTGTTACTTTGTGGCTAATTTTTGTTTCAAACAGTTGTATATTGTTTCCTTTTAACTCTTTCTTTTCATTCTGTCTTGTGCTTTTGCTCTGACCGACTCTGAAACACTTTCGTCAACTTTGTTGTATTTTTATTTGCAATAGAAATAAAGTTGATTTTTTATTTTTTATTACCTTCCTCCTCCTCCTCATCATCACCATAGTTTAATAGCACAATAGGATCAATGATTCATGGATGGAAATCTAAAGTTTCTATATCGTAGCCATTTATTAATGCTGGCGGTATTGTTTGTGTTTAATAACTCATTGAATTCCTTCTCACAAGTTAGTTTTTCTCTGTTTGCCTTGTTCATTTATTAGATCAATCTAAGTCTTCCACATATGAAATCCAAACATTTCTCAGGTATTTAGTCCTGAGAAATGTTATTACTACAGAGAGTAGAAAACACAAGTAATGGTTCGAGGCAGAAGGTGCATTGAGCTCCTGTTGGACTCTGTAAACTGATTCTTACAGCATTCCCGGCTGGTCGGGGGTCTTTATGGAATGTGAGGATCCCTCCATGCAGGACAGTCCACGACTGGCTCCAGTTCTTCCTGTCCAAAAATCAGCAGACACAGTTACCTCCGACAAAACCCACAGAACAGATACGAGCACACACCTTACCTTTACAATTGTTCTGCTCTCACCTGATCTTTTTTCCATTTTCAGCCACTTTAGTCTTGTTGAGAATCCCTGCTTTCTCCAGCAGGTGTCCCTGTAGGAATGCAGACACACAGCTGAGTCCTCAGGTTACCTGCTTTGAAATGTGACTCCTCTGCAAACACGGGAGTGGTGAGGGTCTAATGAAAGGCCTTTTATCAGCCTGTCTCATTTCATCCATCAGTCTGATCAGTGCTGGAAACATTTTTAAATACCTGAAAATCTTTCCAGGAACCAAACTCAAGGATTTATGTGATTATTCAAGGACACCTAAAACATTCTCGGCGGACAGAGGACCTCCTCACGGACACAAACAAGGCCTCGAGAGACCTCTTTGCATCCCTAATTAAAACATGACTGAACTTTTCATCTGACAAAGGAGGAGTTTGCTTTCAGGAAACACAGGAGGGACTTTACTACCACGTGAACCAAAGCTTCTCCACAGCAGCCATTTTCACAATCCACTGTGTTACTCATGCATTAATCAAGGTTGAGCCTTGAAACTCCCACTGCCCTCGTGCTGCTGATGCTCTCCTCTCTGCGAGGCGGTCAGCTGATGCAGCACACCTGTACCTTCAACTTGATAAAAGCTGGCCCAGGTGTGGTGACTTTTATTCATTCAGCAGAACTTACTGTGAGTTTGTTTTTAATAAATTCTACTTCATGTAATGTTGTCATGCACACACTTCTTGTTGTTTAGCTTGAAGCAGTAACACATGGAATGGTGTCTGGGAGGGTAAACTCCTTTGGTAAGCTTACCGCTTGAGTCATAGTTAATGGCCAGCTTGCTTTGAAGTCTGCAACTATTAAACTTAGCGTTTGTTGATTTTAGCATTGGGTCCAAGATTTCTGGGAGTGTTTGGTTTTGGTCCTTGGCTCGTCATCAGAGACGATCTGCACATCTGCACATGGGGCGTTCACGGACACTGGGATGCACACAGCAGCATCTTCTTTTCATCTGCTCTCAGTTTTTATGTCTTAAACCATTTTCCTCATGAACTCTGGACAATGTGCACATGTTTCCTTTGCAGGTGGTTTCCTGTTTTATTTGTTGGTGCTCCTTTGAACATTGCACAGAGTGAGTGAAGCAGCAGGTCAAAGACCAGCTACGTTCGTGTATAGAATCAGGACAGGAATGTCTGCTGAGGCTACAGGAGAAGTAGGAGGACCACCAAAGTGTGGTGTGAACCTGTGGACAAAGTCTGATTCCGTGTGCACACCAGCCTCCAGTGTGGACACAGTCAGAGATGCTGGAGTTACCAGAACTAACAGCAGGGCCATAGAAAGAGACCAATCAGACCCTCAGAGCTGTTAATGTGTGATGGATCGGTGTTATTGAGCGATTTAAGGGTTAGTGGAGAAACACTGAGCAACTTTCTGGGCAAATTCAGCCTTACAGTAAAAATCTAAACACCGATAAACACACTTGAACTTCATGGTGTCAGGAAAAATCTTTCTAAATGTTTAACACGTAATACTGAGGAAGCACAGCAGGTGGCGCTGTCAGTCTGAACTGCCCAAAAAGTTCCCGTCAGGCAGTGGTTAGTAAGATGTTAATGTGATGAGTTAGTGGAACCACATCTACTGGAAACCTTCACTAATCTTCCCAACAGCCAATCAGGTGCCAAGACCTACATGCTGTGAGCTGGACCCTGTGCTCTGATTGGACAGATTCCTCTTCAGTCTGCACCTATTAGAGAGCTTGATGGGGGAAAACAGGATGACATCAGATCGACAAATGAAAAAATGGATGAGCGGGAACGAGCGAGTCAATGCGAATGAATGGAGCCGTGATAGTGACACAGGTAAGTGTCTACCTGTGGACTGTCGGGGGAGGCGTGTCTGCTTATCATGTCAGTGTGATCGGAGAAGTTCCTCCGGTGGCCATGGGAACACGTCTGAAACCCAGAAACCAGTTAAAGTCTGTGTGACGCAGGCCTAAAAAGGTTGTTGCTGTACCGTAAAGTTTTCACTCACGTCTTCTCCCATGCTGACTCTCAGCTTCCTGGCCTGCAGCGATGCTCCGTCCTCACAAACTCCATTTCCCATCAGACTTTGGGGCACTGAGGGAATCTGTAACAGTCAGCAAACCAATGGATTAATGCAAATAAAAAGCAGACACACAGATGGCGCTGACCAACTGATTACCTGAGGATCCTTCAGGTCCAGGTGAGCTCTGGGTATCAGGCCCAAGCTCTGCTGAGGATGCTGTGGAGAGAAAAAGGCACAAATGTGGGAGAATATTCGGAACAATCCAAGGACTGTCATTGATGGGTGGCAATGAACCGTGTGCTCAGTCTGTGTGTGTGGTACCGTTCTAAAGTTGGCGTTGTTGTCTTTATGGTCGCCTACAGGATAGTCTTCCTCTGGCAGGGGAGGCTTTCAGTAATCAGAGTAAGAGGAGTCATTGGAGGAAGTTCACCATTTTAATCAAACAACCCTGAATCCTCATTAACACAAAGACCACCTGTTCACTAAGCATCACCTGATACAGCTGATAAAATATCAGATGGATTTCAGTTTTTCAGCTGTTGAAGTGACATTTTGACATTTCACAATTTAAAAAATGACTAAGTTTGTTGTTCTAGTTTCTGTTCTGACTTTGAACCTGGTCATCGTTTTAAACTGGGTCGTACCGGGCCGCCCTCGTGCTTCCTGTGGGTTGCAGATCCAGGTGGGGGTGACGGGGAGGATGGCTCAGGTAAATTCCAGGATGTGGTTCGTGTGCTGCGGTTGAAGTAGTAAGGTCTCCCTGAGACTTCATCAAACACCTTCTCCCAGCCACCAGAGCCCTGACGGGAAGCATGACGACATCACTTTGAGGACCTGATAATGGACTGGGGGGTTATGAAGGCAGTGATTCAAACCTGAGAGGAGGCGGGGGAGATGGAGGTCAGCTGACCCCCTTCTTTTCCCTTGGACCGGTCCAGGTCTCTAACCGGCACGGGTGGAGGATTGCGAGAGTTGTTCATGTGGTTGGTTCCAGGCTGCCTCCCGCTGTCCTGCTCAGTGTGGCCCTGCACAGAGGTCAGCACAGCAGGACTGAGTACACTCACATGCAGGACCTTCCTTATTCACTGGAAGTTTTACATGAGGAAGTCTGCTTTGGTTCTGTCATCAGATTTGTTGTTGTCACTGCATTTATACTTCCTGCTTTCCTCCTTCACACTCTTACATGTTCTGTGTTGTACTCTGATCTTCATTGTAATCACATTTTTGTATTTTTAATGAAATTGTACATTTTTCCTGCTTTACTTTATTCCTCTGCTAAACTTACAAATCCTTCATTTCAAGTCAAGTCAAGTCAAGTTGGCTTTATTGTCACTTCAACCATATACAGTTAGTACACAGTGAGGCGAAACAACGCTCCTCCAGGACCAAGGTGCTACATGCAACATAAATTTACAACATAAATTAACAGAAAACACTAAACTAGCTAACTAAGAGGCCTAGTTAGCTGGCTAGCAGAGACAAGACAGACTGACCTAACATAAATTACAACTAGAAAAATTTGCATTTCCTGCGAAAATGCTGTGTGGATGCCTTAACGCATAAGATGTCTGCTGAAAAAAGCTGAAAAGGTTAAAAAATTGCAAAAAGTTGTATGGCGGTGAAGAAATTGAAACTTTTGCAGAAAACAGGTGAAGAAGCAGAAATTTTTTGCTGAAAAGTGGTGAAAAGCAAAAAATTCTACTGAAAGGGGTAAAGACGGAGAAATCTTTGCTGAAAAAAAAATGTTGCCCTGAGCAGGATTCGAACCTGGCCCTCCTGGTCTCAAGGTAGCCACTTGTTTCACTGAGCCAAACTCATTCTCACAAGGAGAGGTGGAGAGACTGACAATTCTGCTGAAATGAGCAGAAGCTGCTGAGAATTGTGCTGATAAGAGTTCAAAAAGTTTAACTGTTAACCGAAAGAAATGTTGCCACAAGCAGGATTTGAACCCGGGCCTCCTACTCTGAGAACGGCTGCTTATCTCACTGAGCTAAAACATGGCTCAGCCCAGCAAGCAAAACTGGTGACCACACTGATAATGTGGTCCTATTCAGCAAAATGGGCCAAAAAATGACATAAAAAGCTTAATATCTGAAAAAGTATAAAAGTTATGAGCACCAAAAGTCATAGCAGGCATCAGCAGAAAGAACAGAACAGTTTAGAGTTTGAACGGTGAAAAACAGCTGAAAACTGAGGGAGTAGTTAAGCGGCAAAGAAGGTGGCAACTTGAAGAATAATAAAGGATAACGAATAAAGAAACAGGAACTTAATAGTGTGGATGCCTATTCAGGCATCCACACTATTAACAAAAACTAACTATCTAACTATCTAAGGAAGCCTTTTTTTTGTTAACAGACAGCAGACAACAAAGTGCACGTGCAAATGTGCAAACATGAGCAGCAAAGTGACAGTGTGACAAAAAAACACAACGTAACATAATAAAAAGGTTTTGTGATGATGAGTTGAGGCAGTGGAGGAACAATAAACATTCCTTAGTGTAGCAGCAAAAATTAGGAAGTAAAGAAGTCAGTGCAGAAAGTCCAGTAATAATATTGTGCAAAAGAGCATTTACAGGTTGGTGTGTATGATGGTTTGGTGGTGTAGGTCAGTGTGTTTGCGCTTGTGTTGATTAGTCAGTCCAGTCTCAATGTTTTGTTGAGTTAAGCTGAGTGATAATGTTTGTGTGTGCGCGTGCGTGCGTGTGCTTATCAGTCCATTTGTTTATAGATTTAATTTTATATACAGTTCTTTGGGTGTAATTCCTACCCTTTGGTTTATTTATTCCACTGTTTAATATTACTTATACAAACTTTAAGTAGTTCGTGCTCTGTACAATGATGATCAGGCCTGTCTTCTCCTGTTTGCACACTAGAAGTTAAAACTTGTCTGTGGCTGTGGACCAAATTCACTAATCCAGCAGTCCCCAACCGTGTTTTGCCCCACGGACAGTTTAATGTCAGACAATACTTTCATGGACCGGCCTTTAAGGTGTTGCGGATAAATACAACAAAATAAAAGGATAGGACCAAGACAAAAACTGGTATTTTGTAAATATAATAATAAACGTGAATTCACTGTGTGATTGTGTAACTTTATTAGCAGCGTCCTCCTGAAATGCACCAACAACAGAGTAACATCCTCTCTGCCCCTTAATGCTCTCTGGTCACTATGGTAACGTGTAAATATTTTTTTTCTGGGAAGACCCAGGCAAACCGAGTTAACGATAAAATATGGTAAATGGCCTGTTTTTGTATAGCGCTTTACTAGTCCCTAAGGACCCCAAAGCGCTTTACACATCCAGTCATCCACCCATTCACACACACATCCACACACACATTCATACATTCACACACTGAAAACCATAAATTTCACACCCGAGTCTACGCTCTCATGGTCCGGTAGCGGGCCGTGGCCCGGGGGTCGGGACCGCTGCACTAATTCACAGAAAAATACTGACGACATAAAATATATAAAGCCTCTTAGACTCATATGTGACACCTGAAACAATCCCATCAGGCTACAGTGAGTGTTGGCTACAGACATGAGAGAAAGGGGCACAGGGCTCATGGACGCCTGCTCAACCAGTAAGACAAACTGGTGTCCAGTAACTGGTCACCGGATCCCTGTGGAACAGACGCCACATGCTCATATTACAGCTGATAAAACTTTAAGTACCTCTGAGCTGCACACAGCGGTGAGTTTGGAGTGGAACACAATGGAAGGTCAGAGTGACGATGGCAGAGAAACGAGCCATTCGTACAAATGTTCTCCAGATACGCTTTGTTTGTAACGCTGCCATCACTAAACTTTGTCGACCACTTACATTGGTGTGTAATCTGTCGCTACAGCATGATGAAGCGCACTACCTCAGCTGTGCATCATCAGCCTTCAGCCCTTCTTCTGTCTGGACCGTCGTCTCCTGTCACGTCACTCCCAGCAATCATCGTTTTAGGAAACGAGCGTACACATCATCTACGTCTCGCTCAAAATGGATTTTTCTGATTTCGTCCGATTCTGAAATCTTAGATTTCTGCTCTTCCTTAGTGTGTTTAATGCTAGCTTAGCTGAGCTTTTATGTGTTATCCAGTGCTGCTCTTTTAATGCCGCCGTGGTGTCTGACCTGTCGTTTACCTTCGAGTTCATTTAGATTTCAGTCACTTCCTGTGCTGTCACACTGCTTTGAATCCAGTGTTTTAGTAACTCCAGGGCTGCTGCCCGATGGCAGCTTTAACTCAGTAAATGCAATTACTTTCTTTTCTTTTTGTAATCCTGATGCACTGTTAAGAAAAGAACCAGATGTTGTTCCTGCAGCTTCAGCTGCCCGTCCCGCGCCCCCGCCTTCTCTACCACACCTGCAGTGTCACTTATGGATGTGGCGTCTTGCAGCTGCTGGACTATCAGCGTCACCTGAAAGGACGTCTCATGCAGGACACGAGCAAAGTGTTGGAAGGAGAGAGTAAGGCTGAGGATGGGCAACTCTCAGTCTGTGCCTGGATTGAAATAACTTTTTTATCCACAAGTGTCCAAATGCCTACTGCAGATGTGTCCTCGTGTTCAGTAAGACTTTAAGTGTAGCGTTTAGTTTGTGTTGTTTGTCCGGCTCCTGAAAAGCTCGGAGAACTTTCAGTTTTATCACAAGATGTTGGAAACTGCACAGAAGGTAAACATTATTTTGTGATGCCAGGCTCATGATACAGCTGAGGCATGTTGTCTGTACAGAAACAGTCGCGTGTGCAGAGCGAGGCGTCTGAAACAGAAGTGAGCAGCTGCTCGTGGATGTGGGGCAGAAATGTGCACGTAGACCGTGGAGCAGATAGTCCATCCATGAACACTGGCACAAACTTCTGTCAGAGCACGCTACCGATCACAACCACATTCACTTCCTCTTACAAAGCTCTTCACAATAAAACAGGAAACCTGTGAAAATGAACCATATATCATGCAAACACTCTTTTCAATATTTTAAACCCATTTTACTCCTTTTAGAAGGAATTCCTGCATTTTTCTAAATATCGATTTGAACCTGTAAGCGTATGGGCTCACCATGTGAACCGCACTCATCATCTCTGTTCTTGCACTTCTTTTCCTCAGCTGCACGTCAGCTTCTTTCATCTGTCCTGATAGTTTAGGACATTCGTCTACATTCACATTCATTTCATGCAGAGTCTTTTGGCGCTGCTGCTTCATCTCCGTTTGGTGTTTAAGTGACCCGAACGCAAACATGAACTCAAAACACACCTGGAAAGGTCAAAGGTCGCCTTACCTGCAATCTGTCCTGTGCGCTGACTGGGCAGTTGGGGCTGGTCATGCCCAAGGAGGTAGAAGATGATGGGCTGTGGTCTGATGTTGAGAGGGAGTGGTCTGTGGGAGGTGGAGAGGAGAGGGAGGAGCCAGAAGGGCCCTGAGGCGGAGCCAATTTCTTCAGAGATGGGACGTTGGCGTAGATGGGCGACAGAGGGTCGGGCAAGCTTTGGTCCTACAGAGAGAGAGAGGATTTCTTCAACCACACCGTCAGACACAAAACAACACACTCTGAGTCGAAGCTGTGACATGTTCACGGCGTGGATTCGTCACAGTGTTTAGACCTCCTGCATGTGACATAACCCGACGACCCGTGTCCTTCCTTCTTCATCTGGACGACAGAGCGCTCTGTGCTGCACGCCTCAGAGCCTCAAGTCATAAAACTACAGAACACAGACAACTATGAGCCCATTTAAAGCCCACCCCCAACCATCACCCACACACGGCAGCATGGCGGTGATGTTATCATCCTGATGGAGATCCAGCTTCATCCGCCTAACTTTCTCCTCAGAGTGAAAAGAATCATTGCAGAAAGCCGAAAATCAGTTTTTAATAAAGTTTACGGGGTTCCCACACCTCTGCAAGTCAGAGGAGCGCAGAGAAGACCACGGGTCCAAAGAGCGAGCGTTAGCAAAGAGCGAGCGTTAGCAGGGCTGCAGAGCGAGTCCTTACAGAGACGCTCAGAGCACGGCGACCCACCAAGGACGAGGTCCCCGCTAAACAAGCAGGAACCTGCTGGAGCGTCGGCCTCATTTACGGCAATCATCTGCTGCTTTACAGGAAGAGCTCCCCCCAGGGTTTATAAACAAACACACACACAGTGACTTGCAGTCATTTCCTGCAGACTTTCACTAAGCCTCACGTCTGATCGAGGAAGAAGATCTGGATGTTTTCAGTCTTCAGGGAGTCGAGTCCTCGTGGTGATGAAGACGTTTCACAGATACACCGAGTTCTGATAAAACTCATCATCATCCTGAAGATGTTGGAGGTGATTCACCTTTGCCAAGATTTCCTCCTCTGAGCAGGGAGCAGACAGCTTCCTGTCACACTGAGGAGGCGAGTGTGGCCACAGGGAAACAAAGAAAGTGTTACATTTCACTTCAGGTCACTTTCATTAAAGCCGCCGGGTACGACTCCGGTGAGGCTCCACTGCTCAGCAGGCATTCTCGTTATCATTAACTAAACTTTACTCATCATTAATGCTTGCAGACCGACCGGTCAGTGTGCTGGGCTTCGATGTTAAACACTGACTCATTATTACTGATGCATAGACTCACAGTTACATCCTGGCACTGATTTGACTCATTATACAAAATCCTTTTTACAGCTGTAAGAATATTTACGCACGAACTTGAGATGTGACGAGAAGAAGAAGACTTCCTGATGTAAATAGTCAAAGTACATCCTACTTGTGCTTGCACACAGCACGGCACAGGTGGAGCAGGAATACTCCACAGGAGGATTACTCCACGGGAGTAACCTGCACATTTAGTCATCACCACGGGTGACTGGGGCAGCCCTGCAGCCCTGCAGCCCTGCAGTGTTTATCGACTGCAGCGTCACGTTAACCTGAACAAATCTGCTCTCCTGCTTTACTGCGACACGCTCCGTCTGCTCTGAACCTGCAGCTGCACGCAGGGAAACAATGACAACATCTCTATCCAGCATCAAAGTTTAATGCAGCATGTCTGGACTTACCCATAATGCATCTGTGGTTGTTTCAGTATCACCAAAGTGTGTCCTGCATCAAACCTCACCAGGAACAAGTCAGAAAGTCTTCTAGACTCCGTTTGTGTTTAGACTGCACAGGCTGTAGCCCCACCCCCTCTGGTTCAGTAGCCCCGCCCCCTGTGAAGGGCAGTGTGATCAGGAGTCAACGCTGCTGATCCAGATCACTGTTCACCGACGTCATGAAACATTTTATGACTCCATAGATCAACTTTGACGACCACCTAATTTTCTTTCTGAGTCCTGGAATCACCTGGAATTCATCAAACTTCCTCAAGTTTCCTGGAATCTTCTAATGGACATTTCCCTCAAGTCCCTGGACTCTTATCACACTTCATAAATAAGTCTTGGAGTTTTTCTAAAGCTTCAATAAATCCAACGGCCAAATCTTCTAAAAGGATTCAGCAAACACTCCAAAAACACAGCTCAAACGTCCAAACCAGCAACGTTAAACGTTCTCCGGGACTCGAACAGCTGGAGCCTCTGCTTGGACTCCCCGTTTGTCCTGGGAGCGCTGTAACACTGCAGGTCCACAGGCAGCTGCAAATGGGCATTTGCTGCCTGCAGGAAGCAGCCTGCAGCTGTCTCACACTGCAGGAAACATGCAACTCAGAGTGTTGCAGTCCAGCAGCAGCTGTAAGCACACACACACTACACACACACACAAACACACTACACACACAAACACACGCAC
>NW_005187795.1:57395-69064 GCF_000239375.1 Pundamilia nyererei | reverse complement strand
ACACTACACACACGCACACACAAACACACCACACAAACACACTACACAAACACACTACACACACGCACACACAAACACACTACACAAACACACCACACAAACACACTACACAAACACACTACACACACGCACGAACACACTACACACACACAAAAACACTATACACACTACACACACGCACACACGCACAAACACACTACACAAACACACTACACAAACACACTACACACACGCACACACACACACACACACACAGAGTAAAAGCAGCCAATCAGGAGAGGCTGACTTTATGACTGCCCTTTAACCAGGATGCAGAGCTTTTATTTCTGCGACTGACAGGAAGCTGGCTGACTGATGAACACAGAGCCGGTAAAGTCCTAACGGTGCAGTGTCACAGAAAAACATCCGGCTGCAGCTCATTTAGTGCAAACACAGCAGCGCGCTCAGCCGGCCACCTCACCTGGGACACACCTGGCTTCAGGACAGCCTATGAGGAGGAAACAGCTTCAAACACGAGATGACTCAATCTGTTCCACCCTCTGGGTAAACAAACCACCTGCTGAACAACGTGAAAGCAAGACATCAACTGCTAAAGGTCAAAGGTCACCCAGAAAACAGCAGAGCTGCATTCTCGATGCTCCACCAGTCAGATAAGGAAGTCCCAGAGAGCTGATCATGTGGTCGCTGAGTTTCACTGAGACTCGTCAGACCGAAGACGCTGAAAACCTTTGAGTTCTGAAAGGAGCTGAAGGTCAGAAACACTCTGGCTGAACCCGCTCCATCTCCACGCACCAACAGCTGATTTACGGCCTGCTGCCACCCACCTTTACTGAGGCTACGTCCTCCCGCCCACACTGAGACGGCATTTTGGGTCAAGGAAAACGCAGCGTGGTGAAAACGCTCCTCAAAGCAGAAACATTTGAAAACGCCGTTTTCGCAGTGTGGACAGCGAACCCGGAGACTTTTCGAAAACAATGACACATTTCAGTCATATGATGCAGTCATGTGACCAATTAAACCAAGATAGCTGAGAGCAGTACAGCAGTTGTTTTGTTTGCAGTTTTGACAGCCCTGTTAAAGATTACAGTTGTTGCCCGTTGCTTGAACACTATAAAGCCACGCTTAGACTAAAGTAACACAACTTGACGCTTTTGTTACCAGACCTCAAACACATGTACCCATACCTTAAACAAAAGCACTGCTTTGCACCCTAGTTGCAATTATGCAACACACATGGTCCTGCATACTACACTCTATTTCATACATAATATACATTGTATATTGTATAGCTTTCTTGTTATATGTAAAATTGTATTATATTATTTAATTTTATTTAATTTTTTTTACTTTAAAATATTTTACTTGCATTTTTAATCACTCTTATATTTAAATGTTCATTTCCTATTTTATCTAGGGATTGAGAGTAACGAAGTTTCTATTCTCTGTATGTCCTGTACATGTGGCAGAATTGACAATAAAGTTGACTTTGACTTTGATAAGACACTTCGTTCACAAAATGAAATTTCAGGGTGCCATTTGGAAAACACATGTATCCAAAATACAAAACACATCGGGTATGTGCAACCACTCAATACACACCTGAAGGCACTTACTTGCAAAACTGAACACCAATTAGACAACTACAAAAATCCCTCAGTTTAGCCATTTCAAGAACTTTGCAAGCATGGATGGAGGGAGAGCAAGAGGAGGAGGAGGAGGAGGAGGAGGTCGAAGAGGCCATGCACGGACCCATATTTCTGATGATATAAGAGCAACTTTGGTGGACCATGTCATCAACCATGGCCTGACTATGAGGGAAGCTGGGCAGAGAGTCCACCCACATCTAAGCCGCTTCACAGTGGCATCTGCAATAAGAACATTCAGACTAGAAAGCAGGTCTGTCTTCACCTCTCTGCCTTCTACTCTACTCAGATGGTTTCATAGCACTGTTCTACAGTTACCATATCAAGTGTGCAGGGTACTGCAGGGTGCTAATGCTGCTTTTGCGGCCAAAGTGGTAGTTTCTGTGAAACATAGCATGATTACTTATATTGAAGTACAGTGTTGTACAGTGGATGATACAGTATATACAGTAAAGTAAGCAAAGCGATGACAGCATGTGGTTGTATTTCTCTAGAATGACTCGAAGACCTTCTGAGGCAGGATGCCAACGCCTGTTCACACAACAGCAGGAAGTTGCCGTTGTGGACCTAGTGAGGGCAGACAATGCCATCCGTCTCCACCAGCTACGAAAGCAAATACTTGCAGACAGGCGAGTGTTCAACAACGTAAACCATGTGAGCATCACCACCATCAGATGCATCTTGGGAAAACAGCATCACCATGAAGCAGCTCTACAGAGTCCCATTTGAGAGAACCAGTGACGGGGTCAAAGGACTCCGAGCTGAATATGTACGGGTACGTGTAACTGTCCTTTACATGGACAATACAGTATTGGTGAAGTCCAGTAGCAGCTGAATATGTACCATATCAGTACCACATGGATCCATCCTGAGAGCTACACAGGTACCTGTGTGATGGGTGAGGGTTCTGTATGTGTAGCACTGTAGTGCAGTAATATGCTCTCTTTGTTTTACAGAGAATCTCAGCCATGGATGGAGCTGCACAGCCTCATGAATTCATTTTCATTGATGAAGCTGGATTCGACCTGAGCAAAACAAGACGACGGGGTCGTAATGTAATTGGCCAAAGGGCATTTGTGCACGTCCCAGGGCAGCGCGGGGGAAATATCACATTGTGTGCCGCCATAAGCCTTGGAGGGCTTCTGCACCATCATGCAAAACTAGGTCCATACAATAGCCAACACATACTCACATTTCTAGATGCTCTCCATAACATAGTTGTACAGAACAGAGCAGATCAGCCCAGGTTTGTGGTGATATGGGATCATGTCAGTTTCCAACGGCTGCTCTGGTCCAGGCCTGGTTCTCCAACCACAGCCAACTTGAAGTGGTATACTTGCCCCCTTACTCACCATTTTTAAACCCTATAGAGGAATTTTTTTCGGCTTGGAGATGGCGTGTATATGACCGCCAACTACATGCCCGCATGCCTCTTCTGCAGGCAATGGAACAGGCCTGCGGCGACATTCAGGTGACAGCAATCCATGGATGGTTTCGACATGCAAGAGGATATTTCCCTGGTGCCCAGCGGGAGAGGACACTGCTTGCGATGTTGATGAGGTCCTGTGGCCAGACCCCAACAGACGGCGGGATCCATGAGCCCACGTATGCACAATTGTCATGATGTTTTGTGTGTACAGTAGTGTTTTTTCTATTACTGTATTATGGTGTTTGTTTGGTTTTTTGCTTTATCTGAATTCATGGTGCTGCAGTGGACAATACTGAGTAGGCCTATTTGCTTTTTTGGTTGTTTGTGTCTCCTGAAAATGTGCCTTCTGCATAAACAATGGAAATCAAAGACTGCAGTGTTTTATATGAAGTAGACTAGTGTGTTCCCCTGATCTGTAAGTGTTTGCATGTGATGCAAGTGTGTGTCATTTTGTCAACAGAGTTACATTTTGACAGAGGAATGTTAGGTTTTGACAGCAGAGATGTGAATGGTATAGTTCCCAGTGTTGTGTCATGTTTACTTGTGTTTAGAGTTTTGGCACAATGAGCGAAGTTTTGCAAAATGTGTTCAAGCAAAGGGCAAAAACTGTAATATCAGTTGAGCTGCCAGCTCATCTTTAAACCCAAGCAGCAGAAAAAAGTTCAAACTCTGAAAACTCAAAACGTTTGCTTTAAAGGCGACGCCCACACTTGATCTTCATCGTTACCTGCTGACATCAGAAAGCAATGCGAGGAGTCGGATGGTCACAGAGGTAAGAAGCAGCTGCTGCTCATCAAACACAGAAACTGACGGCGCTAACGTGACGTTGAACATGATTTGAACTCCCCTGAGGGTAATGACTAGGAGTGGGTATTGATTATCGATTTATCGATTAAAATCGATTCTAGCTTGGATAACGTGATATCGATTCATTAAAATCCTGAATCGATTTTTTAATATAATTTTATTTTGCCCGAAACGCCAGAATCTCCGGTTAAACCTCACAAAATTTCAACAACCACCAAACATTTAAAACAGTAAATGAGAGCAGGAACAGGCTTCTGCACAGAGACGTAAACACAAAGCTCGACCCGCCGACGCATCAGGATCATGTGACTTTCTCACCGACGATCTACTGCAGAATATTCTTATAAAATCTCAGGCCAGGAAAATCTTTTTCTGTTTTAACCTCACGTACTTTGACACAAAGGCCTCTGCTGTGATGCTCACACCGTTGATAAAGTCTCACAAGTGTCAGCTTTCTTTTAATAGATATAAAAAATGGAAATGTACTGATGCATGATCTGAATTATAATATTTCTGACTGTGGCAAAATTTCCCCGATTCAAATTGAATCGATTCTAGAAATCAGTGACGATACTCAGCCCTGGTTAAAACCTCAGATTCACTTCTTTTATTCCAGTATTTCCACCTTAAACCCGTCTCTGCATCTAATTTATTTATCTAATTTTTCTAATTTAAACCCTGAGTGCTCAGATCACAGCAGCTGCTCTACCTGCTCCATGACTGAAGAGCAGACACACCCACTTCACCACACACTCACTGTTGTAATTACACGTCAGCGAGGAGCTCACAGCCGGAGCGAGTGTCACGATAAGGAATGTTATTTTACTGTCACTGTGTTATCATTCATATGCACTGTCATTACAGAGCAAGCAGACTTTTACTAAGTAAAGCAGCTGAGCGATGCTGCAGCGTTCAGCGCTGTCGCCTCACAGCACCAAAGTCCGGGGTTCAACTCCAGTATCTGGGCGGTTTCCTCCAAACACGTGCAGTCAGTGTCTATGTGTTAGACTGGAGACCTGTCCAGGTGTACCTCTCACCCTGTGACAGCTGGGAGAGGCTCCACCCCCCTATCACTGAACTGGATAACCAAAAGAAAACGCATGGACGGATGATTAAAGCAGCTGAACAGCATGCTGGGTAGGAGGTGCTCTGTCTGCTGTAATGCAGCGTGATTTAACCTTGACTGAAGACTGTTTTCACCTGCAGGTGTCGCTGCAGCGTCATCCTCTCGCAGTTTCCTGTCCGACCCTGAACACATCCTGCCAGCTGTGACATCACTACAGACCCTGAACCGTGGAAAAGCCCCCCTCAGTAACCCTGCCCGCACAAATGTCTGCTCTCTGTAGGTTTTGAGCAACTTGAGTTCAATGAAATTATTTTATACAAATAATACAAAGTTAAACTACACAAATATTTAAAAAACAGTAAATTATTAAATTTAAAACCAAAAGAAAGAAACATTAAGATCACAACTAACAAAAGCAGTAAACAAAAAATAGTTTTAAACTAAATCTTTAAACTAAGTTTTCTTAAGCTTCGGTGGGTCTGGAGGTCAAAGGTCAGCAGTTTGTTTCTGGTATGCTGAGAATTAAAAGAGGAACTGGCCTTTTCTTTTCCTCCAAAACTTGTTTCCTGTGTGGAAACTGCAGGAAATGACACGCTGCACAGGACTTTTATTTTGGAGGACTCTGTAACATGTTGTTCTTTAACCGTTCCTGAACACTTATTTTTGCCTTTGTGCCATTTTACCAATCATTTCAATAAAAGTAAAGTCCAGGTGTTGTAAAAAGATATTTGATTACATTAAAAGTCAACAATCAGAGACTTTATCAAAGGGTCATTTTCATAGTCTGGGGACTTACCTGTGTGGGAGGTGGGGCTGGTGCAGCCTCAGGTGTTGCAGGCTCGACCTGTGCTGCAGGGCTCGCTCTCGCTCCGACCAGAGCCTCCAGGTCCAGGTTCAGGTCCTGGATGGACTCGTAGATGTGGTGTGAATCCTCGCCCTTCACTGAGTCCCGCCCCTCCTCACCGCTCTCCTCCACGCTCTCCTCCACGCTTGCTTCTTCCTCTGCCAGCTCCTCCTCATCTGACTCTATTGGAGACTCGTGGCCATCCGGACGTCCTGCTGGGGATGAGGACATGTTGTGGAGGCTGCTGTGGGGCGGGATCACTGGTGTCTCCACCCGAATGGGCTGGGCTTGGGGCCGGGGCACTGAGAGGGGGTCTGCCGGACTGAAGCTGGGAACGCGAGGTTTCCCGGCGTCCCTGGCGTCCTCCACGTAGCCTGATAGGTGGGGCGGCTTCTTGCCATCGGCGGAGTTTGCAGTTCTGTTGTTTGCTGTTGACCCGGGCTCTGCAGGACCAGCAGGGGCCCCAGGTAGCCGAGGTGCCGCATCTTGGAAGTCGAGCGGGACGCCAAATGTAGACATCCGATTTTCATTTTTGTGGTGCCTTTTGACCGCATCGGGTGTGAGTCTGATGGTCATGTCATCACTTGGTTTGGTTCTGGACTCTTCTAGAGGCTTTGGGATGGGGACAGGCACCACCACAGGGATTGGAGCCACGACAGGCAGCACCAGTTCGGGACTGGGAGGATCAGCAAAGTCCAGAGGAGAGGGTAACTCCAACGGCAGCTCTTTGACGTACTTGGCCGGAATGTAAAAGGGCTTGGAGCTGCGATCCTCCTGGACCTGCCACCAGTGGTTGTTGGTCTTCGCCAGGAGGATGTAGCGCTCATTGGGTTTGATTGTGACCAGCGCCCCATCCCGACCCTCGTACTCATACCCAAATTCCACCAGAACCAGACCCAGACCTGAAAGAAAGGATCAGACAGAGGAACAGAAAAGTTTCAAGAAGCTGAATGTGATGACACAACGGGCCACAGATTTTAACCCAACCTTCTCAAAGCTGCTGTGTTCAGTTTTTGAGGTCAAAATGAGGTCCGGTTCACTTCCTTCTGAAGCTATATGTAGTTTTAAAGAAGGCAGACGAGCTGGTCACGAGCAGGGAGATGGCAGTAATGTGAAGCACATGTGCTCATGTGCTGTGACTGTGAACATGCAGACGCGCCAGAGCAGCGCCATCGAACGCCATCGAACGCTCCTCTACAGCTTCATCAGGTCTTAATGTGGTGATTTCATCCAATCAGAGTCTAAATAAGCTGGAGTTCACCTGCAACAGTAGGGTGACTCACCTTTGCTCTGCAAGGAGGACGTTGCTGCCATTTTGACAACCCTGGGCTTTTCAGGCCCCGCCCCCTCGGGAAGATCTAATCTGAAGGTAACTGGTCAAAGATCACTCCTGATCCTACACCCCCGTCCTAAAGGAAAAAATAAACAAACACACAAAATAAAAACAATGCCAAGCAAACAGACAAAGATACAAACACACCTACACGAGTATTTTTGAACACGCAGCTGTTTCGTTCACACATAAACGGCGTTTCGAATCACTGAAAACAGAGTTATTTTTAAACTCCTTTTTTGTGTTTACGTGTGGACGAGGAATACAGACTTCGTCACGCAACATCAAAGGTATGCGCCTTTTTTCACGTCACGCTGCGGCCACGTTATTGTTTACATGAGATGAACTGCAGAATGACAGAGAGACAAAATACTGTTAATCTGACTGTCTGCAGGTTTTACACACAGTTACTGTCCCTCCATTTACAAAGGCAGAGGCGTCACGGTGTCATTATTTTACTGTAGTTGTTTTTTCCTGTGTAATAATGTTCAACATTGCTGTCAATACATTTTTCAAAAAATGTCTCTTTGTGCAAAATGGGTTTAAAAACATAAACAGCTGTGGGATCCTGTTTGTCTCTGATTCTGCAGGAGACCTACCTCTGCACCTGTGCAGGTGAAGCCAAAGGGAAGATTTGCTTCACCATATTTTCTAGTCTCTAGTCAGCGATGCTTCAGCTCCTGCTTTGCGTTGGTGTGGGAGCCCCGTGCTAGCAGTGTGTAAGTGCACCTCCCCCTAACCCTATTCTTTTTTCCTTTTCATACCCCCCCCCCCCCCCCCCCCCCCCCCCCCCCGCATTGGCTCTGCGTCCGGGGGGTGGGTGGTATGAAAAGGTAAAAATAAATAAATAAGCGTTTGGACACTGCTAGCACGGGGCCCCCACACCAACGCAAAGCATCGCTGAATATGTTTCTAAACCAACTTCATTTTAAGCCAAAGACTAGAAAATATGGTGAAGCAAATCTTCCCTTTGGCTTCACCTGCACAGGTGCAGAGGTAGGTCTCCCTGCAGGATTAGTTTCCCCTGCATCGGGAGCAGCGCTGGGCTGTTTAAATTACAGACAAACAGGATCTCACAGCTGTTTATGTTTTTGAACACATTTTGCACAGAGAGGCATTTTTTGAAAAATGTATTGACAGCAATGTTGAACATTATTACACAGGAAAAAACAACTACATGTAAAATAATGACACCGTGACGCCTCTGCCTTTGTAAATGGAGGGACAGTAACTGTGTGTAAAACCTGCAGACAGTCAGATTAACAGTATTTTGTCTCTCTGCCATTCTGCAGTTCATCTCATGTAAACAATAACGTGGCCACAGCGTGACGTGAAAAAAGGCACATACCTTTGATGTCGCGTGACGAACTCTGTATTCCTCGTCCACACGTAAACACAAAAAAGGAGTTTAAAAAAAATTCGGTGATTGGAAATGCCGTTTACGTGGAAGAAAGGTCCAAACGCATAGAAACAGCTACGTTTTCAAAAATACATGTGTAGGTGCGGACGTAGCATAAAAGAGTTACTAGTTTATTTTATTACTGCCTGTAATTTATTGCAGATTACTTGTGTTTGCTTAATTGTTTACTAAATGTTTGAGCTGTGAAATAAACTGCAATTGAGCAAAATATGGGTGTGTGTGGTTGGAGGATGTTTTGTGCGTGCGCGGGGGGGGGGGAACCATTTTTCTTGTAAAACAAAGCAAAAAAAGTTTGGGAACCACTGTGTTAGTGGATGAGAGCGGTGCAGAAACCAGGAGGCTGGCTGATTCAGTTGGTGTTCCTGTTCACTCAAAGCCTTCGCCTCTGTCTGATGATACCATCAGGTAGATGCTGGCGAGCTCGTGGAAACACCTGTATAACCCGTCTGTGGGCCTTTCTGTCTGATGAGCTGTGAGAGCTGAGCCAACTGTAGCACATCTACAAACCACAGTTTTTGGCGCCACCGCATTATATCAACATAGAACCATAAGCTAACCCAGCAGACCTGCCTTTTCACTGCAGGCACAGCGAGAACATGGCCGCTGCTCACAGTCTTTGTCTTCTTAAGCACCCGAGGCTCACTTACACATTTCACGCTTTTCATCCAACATTCACACTGAAAAATGCATCAGAGAGCAACTTGGGTTCGGACCTTGCCCAAGGCTATCTGTCTTTCCTCCATGTCTGTAAGATTCTAGTTTCCCAGACTCACGTTTCTAACAGCTGTAGAACTAACGTCTCTGAATGAATGAAAGTCTCTAACACTGAGGAAAGGACAGACTGTCTTCATGGACTGAAAGCAGAGGAATGACAGTTATCAGCTCCTCTGCTTTCATGTCAGAACAGGTCAAAGTGAGGTCTGAACTCCTCCCACAGCCCCGAAGCAAAAACACTTCAGTCCACTTAACAAACATCACATTTATCTCCCAGTGCAGTGAAGGAGTTAACGCTGCTGTGTTTCATTAACCAAAGACAGTTGGAACAAATCAATGGCTAAAATAGGTTAGCTCTGTTTCACACAGAGAGTCCGAGGAAGCAGACTGCAGGCTGAAGCCCGTCTGCTTTCAGTTTTTCAGTCCTTTCTGTGAAACCCTCACTGAAAATTCAAGGTTTATTTTTCCTCATATCCGTGTAAACTACATAAAACTAACACACGAGGACAAAAACAGCGATGAAATGTATCGACACTTCAGTTAAAACGAGACGAAAACATTCTGGAGAGACGAGATCCAATCAGAACTAATTAGGTTAACTAACATTAACTAATTAGGTTTATTTACGTTCCGGCTCTTTGAAACGTCGGCAATAAGGTTTTTAAATGGACTCACAATGAGGTGGAGTTGTTTCTGCGAGTAACACAAAAGTACAAAGTTGCAAAAGCGAGTGAGAATTAAAGAATTTGAAGAAAAGCTCTCTTAAGCGCGTACAGGCTGATATTAATCTTTAACAGGGCAGTCAAACAAAACAACTGCTGTATAATGTCCTCCGCTATCTTAGTTTAATTGGTCACATGACTGCATCACATGACTAAAATGTGAGACTCAGATTTAGCCATTCTTATATTTGCTTGTTCTTATGTTTTTGTATTTTTCCACACTTCCGTTGCTTGTGAAGCTGCCACACAAGAATTTCACTCGCGTGTTCTGTACCCGTGTACCTGCACATATGATGTGAAAATAAAAGTGATCTGATGTGTCATTGTTTTCAAAAAGTCTGCGGTTGCGCTGTCCACACTGCGACACAAAAGAACAAACAGTTTTCAAATGTATGTTTTCGAGTGTGTTTTTCTTGAATGAAAAGGCCGTCTCAGTGTGGACGGGAGGCCAAAACAGAGAGAAAATTATGCGTTTTCAAACGAGAACGTATTAGTGCGGACGTAGCCTAAGTGTGCTGCAGTCTCCTGATGTTTAGCCGACAAGAAACTTGCTGTCAGAATTAACACTGCTTGAAAACTCGAGTCTATGCGGGCTGAACCCTCTGCTGAAGCCTCTGGTGGACAGTAGAGGGACTGCAGGGTTTGGTCAGTGCTCATTTTTCAACCTTGGGGTGGGGGGTGGTAGGTGCGACTAGAATGTACTGCACCAATAGGAGGAACAAAACTCAGGTGTGAAGCACATGCAAAGGCATTTAAGGTGATTGTGACTGAAATGATGAACCTGGACCTGCATCCTCAGCATCAAACGTCGCCACACGCAGACAGAGCTGTAAATATTTGGACATATAGGACGTAGTTTTGTCCGTCCTAAAATCTGAGGCTGAGCTGAGGAGCACGCGCTGCATCACTACCCTGGTTTGAAGTTTGGCAGTTCACGTGCTCCCTACCTGTTCCTTGAAGGGTCTCTGCACTCGAGCAGCACCTGAGTCTGTGTTTTGATTTAATTGGACAGGGAGAAGCAGGTGAACTGCAATGCAGCAGAGGTTATGTTGACTTGGACGTCTGTCCGAGATGTAACATGCCTCGTTCAGCCACTCAGAGGGAGTGCGAGGGATCTCCTGAGCTACAGCCACCCTGTCTGCAGTACGGGGCTATTTCCCTCCCAGCAGACTCTGAGCCAGGCATTCGCTTAGAACAATAGCAGGAGGCTGATCTCAGGGCAGCTCTGTTTACACAGGGAAGCGCCTGCACTTCCTGTCTGCTGCAAGCCCCGCCCACACAGCGATATTGACCTCACCCCTCAATGACATCACATAGCGGTGTGTTTCCTGTCTTTGTGAAGGAACAACAGTGTGTGTGTGCTCACAGAGCAGCGGGACAGCCAAACATTTTCTCTGGCCCAGAGCTTTCAGCAAACATCCAATCAGCTGCTCTTTCATCAATGGACCTGGAAGCGACAGGCCTCAAACCTGTGAACTCTGGGCTCCTGTTACCCTCCTGTTACCCTCCTGCTACCCCACTCGTTACCCTGCTGCTACCCCACTCGTTACCCTGCTGCTACCCCACTCGTTACCCTGCTGCTACCCCACTCTTTAGCCTGCTGCTACCCCACTCTTTAACCTGCTGCTACCCCACTCTTTAGCCTGCTGCTACCCCACTCTTTACCCTCCTGCTACCCCACTCTTTACCCT
>NW_005187795.1:54419-56526 GCF_000239375.1 Pundamilia nyererei | reverse complement strand
CTGCTACCCCACTCTTTACCCTCCTGCTACCCCACTCTTTGTACAGCAGTGGAGTATGTGACTGATGTCGTGCTGTTTTCAGTGGACCATGTTGATTTCTAGAAGAAAATCATGATTACTGATTTTTATTTCTCGTGAATTGTTAGTCCGTCCTTCTGGTTTTCAGTGATCTGAGGTTTTTTGCTGTACAAAAACCATGAAGGAATTCACTCATTCATAAACAGGACCTTAAGAATCTTACTGTAATTTTGTTCATTTATTTATGACTTCAGTCATTTTTAATAATTATTATTGTTGTTTTTTCTCCTGCTGTTTGTTTGTTGCCGTTGCAAAGACAAATAAAGTTTTATTTTTGAAATCCATTGTTTTCTATTTAAACACCTGGGACAGGTGAGTTTCAGAGACGCTGGTATGTTGGAATGCTGCTGCCCCTCCCCCTCCTCGTGCACTGTGATTGTGTCTCTGCGGCACCAGCAGGCTGGTATGTGACACACACACACACACACACACACACACACACACACACTGCTCTGTGTGACCACAGGAGCGAAGCATGTGAAAAAATAAACTGGAGGGTTTGTGGCGGGACACACCCTGTCCACCAATCAGAAAAGATAAAACATTTAAAGGAGAATCTGTGAGGGCCTCGTCAGCCATCCGTCAAGTGACATCATACACCCAGCAGCCAATCCCAGCTCGCTTAATCTAAAGACCGTTCAACCTTTACCCCATGTGAGAGCGGGTGTGGTCACAGCACACAGAAATAAACGAGTCCAGGTCATAAATCTGTCTGCTGGCTCCGCCCACACGAGGCTGGAACCAAACCGACGCTGACAGGAATGCACAGAGTCACACACATAAGCATCGCACACTCTCAGCACAAACACACGGCTCTGACTGGCTGGCACCTGCCGCGCTCTCCTCGCACGCTGTTTCAAACCTTTCAAACTTCCTCTGTAACCTGATGCTCAGTGAGCCCCGTGAAAACAAATAGTCCCCACACACTAAAACACTGTGAGTGAGGGTTCAAGTTGAGCCCGGTTTATGCAGTTTGTGGAGAATACAGCACACAGCCCTGTGTCCAAACACAAACTAAACACATTTATCACTTATTATAACATTATTATAAACACATACTACAGTGGTAGGTTTATCTTATTATTGAGCTCTTATCTGTTCATGCAGATGTTCAGCTTCTGTTGTTTTCTGAAACATCTTAATGTAATAAACTGTATAAAAGCGAAATGCGTTCGCACCTTGTTAGCATACAGAATTATAACGTGCAGAGTTTTTACCTGATGAGGAACTCCAGCCTGCGGCGTGGAGTCATGTGACCCGCCTCTAAAAACTTCAGTGGAAGCAAATTCTTTTTTCTCTTATTCAAGTTCTTCTCGACATCGCACAAAACACACGATGAACATGTGTGATTTAAATATTTTAGCATTATTAAACATACAGAACACTGTTACATGTGGTTCTGTATGTTTCATGTAAGATGTGTCCTTGTGTAATAACACAAAACGTGTCTAATAAGATTCAGACATAAAACATGTGCTGTGTTTCTGTCTGTGTGTGAGGAATGCAAGAGCACGTATCCAAACCCGGGTGAACCTTCTGCATGTTTACAGCCTGTCGAGGACTTTGACCACAACTTTGTAAAATGTGTTTAGCAGGTTGTTTTCAGAATAAAAGGCCTGGCTCCATTTCAGTGATGAAGGCCCTTCTTTCCTGTACCGAGCTCTTCCTTTGACTCTTTCTGTCTTTAGCTCTTCACTTGTGATTTGTGGCGATAAAACAGTCAAAAGGGAATATTTCCGAGGCCTGTGAATGTTTACCTCCAGGTTTGAGGTGTGCGTCGAACGACAACTTTTGGACCGTCCCATTTCTAAGTGTAACCACCACCAACAACAGAGTTTGCAGTTACAGTAAAACCTGTTCTTATGCCCGGCGGGTTTTCAGACACACTCTCACTACAGTCCTGTCATTTCTACAGATTTTTAATGAAGAGCGAAAAAAAAAACCCTCAGTCTGAAATCAGGACACTGTGTCACACCCGGTCACACATACCAGCAACTGACACACACACACAGTCACACACACACACACA
>NW_005187795.1:51083-54183 GCF_000239375.1 Pundamilia nyererei | reverse complement strand
ACACACACACACACAGATAAATTGAGGGTTTGTTGTGTTTTACCTGCAGTAAAAGTCAGATCCAACCATCCTACTTCACTTTTTTCTCTTCTGATCTTGGAGGGGCGAGCCCCGATCACTCAAACAGGTTTCTCTCTCTCTCTCTCTCTCTCTCTCTCTTTAGCTCCGCCCTCTCTGACCTGCCAGTCCTGGCTTGTCTTCTTTCCCCTCCTTTCCTGAGATTACATCCTGTCTGCCAAAGAAGCCACAGTCAGACCCTCAGTTCTCTCTGGGCAGACCAACAGCGCCCTCTGGTGGCCCTCGCCGGTGGTTCATTATTACCCGTGCAGTGGGTACATATGTAATTATGTGATTTTAAAAAACATGGGCACAAACAAACTGCACGCTCTTAAACTTAATCGAAAGTTCAAAATGTAAAATAACATGGACTTTCAGTGCTTTTACTCCATTTAAAACATGGAACGTTTTTTCCTTTTAGTCTTTTTGACGTCATGTTTAATTTCCAGTGTTACCAAATTAACCTGGAGTAAAGAAATATTTCTGCCTGCTTACAGAGGCTGCTGCATCCTCCAGGTGTTACTGAGCTCACTGAGCTTAAACGCCGGACTGTGAGCTCAGGTAGGTGACGACCGTCTGCAGGCTTCTCTGAAGCTTGATCAGGAGATCACGTTAACACCCAGAAGCAGGACATGGGTGAACCGTCAGGGTTTTGTTTTTAGTGGCGTGTAACCGGTGTGTTCCTGCATTGTCTCCGACAGAAGGGTAGAAGGAAACACTTCCAAGTAAACAACTTTCCAGCTCCTCTCCCACAGGGGAACTGTAGAAAAGGGGCTGCATTTATTTTTACATTAAACATGAAGTACAAACTTACATGAAAAAAAACACCTGACATACCTGACAATGAAAGAAAGACCTCCAAGTAACATATAAACAGTGTGGACGAGCGTGAACCAGACTCACTACACTTTCATGCTAGCATTAACAAAGCCTCTACACACGAGACACACACAGCATTTAGTAAAGACAGTCGTAATGACGACAATAACGAACTAAAACACACAATGACAAACATCAAGGTGGATAAAGATATAATTTGGAATAATTCCCCCACAGGAAATTATAGGAAAGGAGAGAGGCCAAAGGGGTAGCCCAAATTTACAGGGTTGCACCAAAGAAGAAGAAAAGGATACAGAGGCGCTCTAACTGATAATAAAGATGACTACAAACTTGGAGGTCCTAAAGGTCGGGTATACCAGGGACAAATGTGGGTTTTAGAACATGTTTTGTGTAATTATAACCATATGTAATTAATGACCCAGTTGCATAAAGGTGGAGCTGATGGTGGAGCTGTAATACAGAGTTTGGGTCTCAGAGGCAGAGATCATGTAAAACAAGTTTATTGATTATTTATCAATAAACAAACATGGATTTGTATTTCGTGCTGATGAACGTGATGCTTCTGGAGCTTCAGGCGAAGACCCGTCATCTCAGATCTGAAACAGAGAAACAGTCGAATAATCACAGAGTCACATGATCACTCTGTCATGCTGGTTCTGGCGTGTTTCACAAGTTCACACACCACTCCTCACCATCGTCATGAAAAAGTAAAAGTTTTACCAAATAAAGGTAATTTTTTAAATGTTCTCTTAAAAAAATAACGAAATCATTCTTCTTGCTTCAGCTCGTGCTCTGCTGCTGTCTCAGTGCGAATAAAGTGAGGACATTTCTACAGCTTCATTTGGAAAGAGCAGGTTCATCACCTCCCATGTTGATATCGGCCAGACGCTCAGTCAGATGATCAGCCAGATCGTTCCTGGCGATGGCCCTAAAAATCTCAGTGGTAATGACCACGGCCTGATGGGGGCGATGCTGCATCATCAGATCCACAGTTTCATGTCGGTCTGCCCTCTCCTGCTGGTATGCAGGTATATCCCGCATCCTGAGTCCCAGTTGCCACTTGAAACTCTTAAACTGCTCCTCAGTCAGTCTATTCAGCTCTTCCAGGAGCAGTATCTTGACCTGTGCCCTGTTAAAAATCACACAACTTTAGATTCCTGCAGAAGAAAACTGGAAAAGCATTAAAATAATTCTGCTTTCCTCTAAGACAGACACTTCCTCACAGCCAATCACAGAGCAGTGATCAGGAACGCCTGGCAAGAAGTGAAACAGGAATGGCCTGCAGCGCTCTACAAAGGTGGATGGTCGTCTTATAGAGATAAGGGTGATTTCAGAAAGCATGAACGTAAACTGAGTTGCACACACACAACAACATAACCACGAACCCCCTCCCCCACCCAATTTTCCAACGACTTCTTCCTCGTAAAAACGTGCGAATAGTTTAAGGGTTCATACAGGAAGTTTCACTGGCACATGTTTATCCTAATCACATCCATAAGAAGGAAGGAGGTCGACAGTCAAGCAGAAGTCTCATTAAAAGTTCTTTAAACTTTAAACACTCACTGATTTTCTTCCATCGTGCTGTGTCCGCTCGCTCTGAAGAAGACTTCCTTCTTCCTCCTAGCTCTGTGACGTCAACACGCAAGGACTCCTGGGAATTGGTCCCGTATGCCTAGAGCCGTAGAGCTGTACAGTATATTAATAAATACGGGAAGCCAGACAGAAAAGAGGAACTTTGCCATATAAGCAATGTTTGTATTGAAACTGTGACGTGTAAAGTACCAAAATAAAACCTATATGAGACACAGTTTATAATTCTAATGTTAGAGATCCTGCAACTGGCGTTTGGGCTGTGCAGAGGTCTCTGTCTTCTGGAAGATGATTGAATAAAAAGAAATATAAATGTTTTAACATCATGAGTCGGTTTTCTCTGTTCTATCATGGGGACAAAAGAATCGGGGTTAATAAAATGAAACCAGAATACAACTGCAGAGGTTTACCTGAACACAGGTGTACTCTCAGTCTGTGTCACGGTTCTGGATCTTTGACCCAGGGTTTTGTGTTTATGGACTTTTCCATCTCATTTCCTGGTTTTGTTTTCTTGTGCTTATGTTGTTTGGTGGTTATTTGAGGTTGTTGAGTTTCCTTTCTGTGTTGTTTCCATGTTTATTCACCTCTTACATTCTTAGTCTAGGCGTGTAGT
>NW_005187795.1:41276-49001 GCF_000239375.1 Pundamilia nyererei | reverse complement strand
AAGCTTCATTTGGCCATCACTACCATATACACTTACTGTCAGGGCTCTGTGTGCAGGCGGATGGAGAGGAGGATCCAAATGCGAGACTCTGAGACTCTGGAATTGAATTGTGACTGAATTGAAACTGAGAACCTTAGCTTTATTGCTGGCGACAAACGTGAACGTGAACAGACCAATGACACCGAGAACTGAACACACAGGCATAATTCTGAGGGTACGATGCGACACTGACACAGAGAAACACAGGGCTTAAATACACAGATGGCAGTAATCAAGGGATGAGAGACAGGAGGGGAACACACCTGGGAGAAATCACAGCTGACGAGACAGGGGAAACGTAAACTGAACACACTCACATACGACACAGACCTTCACAATAAAACAGGAAACTCAGACACATGGAACCAGACAAGACATTGAACTAAACAGACAGATTCACAAACAGACGGGGTGACACCATAGACAGACAGATACAGACGCAGGCTCAGAGGCAGACCGAATATAACACGTAGAACTCAAACAATAATAATAATCATGATAATAAATTGGAAAATGATAATAATAAACTTAAAGCGCTGGGTCACCGACCCAGGACCATGACACTTACAATACATAGCTTTTTATCAAGTATAGATAGTTTAATGATTAAGAATCTGCCCTCTGGATCTATAACTGTATCTAGTACTGTGAAATTAATATTTTTATGTATTAAAATTGCTACTCCCCTTTGTCTAGAATTATAACAAGCTGAGAACACATTAGGAAACTCAGGTGTTTTAAGTTCTTTTGAACCTCTAAGAGGTCTGTGGGTCTCTTGTAAAAGGACAAGATCTGCCTGTAGTTTTTTGAGTTGGTTAAATATTTTTAACCTCTTTTCTCTGGAGCCAGCTCCGTTTATATTCCATGTAACAAATCAAAATGTAACATAGTCAAACATAGTTTGACTATGTGTATGCATAGTTACTAATATGAGTAGGCTTGGCTTAAGTGTGTGTATCATATACGACTGTGTGCGCTGTCTGACTGATGCAAATGCGCTGCCGTTGAACGCATGACTGTGCGTGATCTGTGCCTATGTGTAGAAATAAAGGATGCTGTTTGTGGATGAGTGTGGAAGCAGGTGATCGAAGCAGTGAAAGAAATAAAGAAAGAAACCAAGGACAGGGGTGAGCAGCATAAAAACAAGAGGGGGGAAAAGAGAGAAGAAAAAAACCCCGGAAACATTCCAATTAAATCACTGACGGAGAGTGACGGTGTTAATTCTGCTATCATATCACACTTAAGATGCGATTTGATACTGGTAAGTTAAACAGATGTTAATGTTAAGTTAATGCAAGTTAGTGTGAGTGGATAGGGAAAGGGTGTAGCGGATTGTTATCTGGTGTGAAGTTAATACAGCCACGGAGTGATGCCGGGGTCGCGGTGAAGCTGTCCGTCCACGTACAGCCGGTCCACAGCGATGACAGCGCGGGAGCCCTTCTGGATGAAGCCGCGTTGGATTAGGAAGAGGACCCTGCGTCGTTCCAAGATCTCTTTGGGGAACTGGTCGTTCACACTGAAGTCAGTTCCTTTTAATTCCCTGCCGCGGCTTTTCACCCGCTTCTTTTTGTTTGAAGTGGCTGAATTTGGCCACGATAGGACGTGGACTCCCGGCCGGTGACCTCACGGCCCCCCAAGCGATGTACTCTGTCGAAGGCGATGTTCTTTACAGTGGATTTTAATGAAGCTTTTCACATGATATAAAATCATAAAAGAAATATTAACTAGAGGGAAAGGCAAGATTGAATAAGTGGGTTTTTAGTCGTGATTTGAACAGTGCAATGGAATCAGATGTGCGGAGGTCGAGAGGAAGGGTGTTCCACAGCACCGGGGCAGCCAGGGCAAACGCACGGTCACCTCGGGACTTCAGCCGAGATCTGGGTTGGGTCAGAAGTAGTTGAGGGGCAGATCTAAGTGTTCTAGCAGGAGTATGTGATTTGAGAAGTTCACTAAGATAACTTGGTGCTAATTTATTAATAGTTTTGAATGTAAGGAGTAATATTTTAAAGTGAATACGGTACTTTATGGGCAGCCAATGCAAGCTAGCTAGAACAGGAGTAATAGGGCAAAATTTCCTGGTACCAGTCAAAAGGCGGGCTGCTGCATTTTGGACTGTTTGCAGTCTAAGAAGAAGAGAAGAGGGAAGACCATAGTACAAGGAGTTACAATAATCCAACCTGGAGGTCACAAAAGCGTGAATAAGCTTCTCCAGGTCCTCATGCGGAATATAATGCCTAGCCTTAGAGATAAGGCGCAGTTGGTGGAAGCTAGATCTCACTACAGCAGACACTTGCTTATCGAGTTTGAGCGAGCTATCCAGCAGTACACCCAAGTTACTGACATAGTCACAGGAAGAGCTAGCAAAGGAACCCAGGGCAGCACAGAGTTGGGCACGAGGGATTTTACTGTTGAACACCACAATCTCAGTCTTCTTATCATTTAAAACGAGGGAATTACTCAGGAACTCTGAAATCTTGGGTGACTTGGATGTCTATTTAGCACATCAGTCTGATCCTGCGAAATCTGATGCCTGTGAGTTCATTAACAATTACCCAAATCTTTTCGGTGATATACCCACTCAAACGCACGTGCTAAGTCACGATATTGATGTGGGTGATCACAAACCAATAAAGCAATATGCCTACAGAGTAAATCTCACTAAGTGTGCCATAATGCAGCAAGAAGTCCAGTATGTTCTTGACCATGGTTTTGCCCGTTCCAGTAATAGTTCTTGGAACTCACCATCACTGCTCGTTCCAAAACCCGATCAAACCTCCCGTTTCTGTAACAACTACCGAAAGGTAAACGCTGCTACAAAACCAGACTCTTTCCCACTCCCACGCATGGATGACTTGGTCGGCCGTGTGGGCTTGGCAAACTTTGTGACCAAACTTGACCTCCTAAAAGGATACTGGCAAGTCCCATTAACCAATCAGTGCCTTTGTGACACCCGACCACTTTTTGCAATACACGTCATGCCGTTCGGGTTAAGAAATGCTCCCGCCACATTCCAACGACTGATGAACACTGTGTTACATGGAGTCATAAACTGCGAAGTGTATCTGGATGATATAGTGGGCTATTCATCCACCTGGACTGAACACCTCAAAACCCTCAGTGAAATATTTGACGGCTTGCATGATGCTTCACTGACACTAAACTTGGCTAAATGTGAGTTCGGAAAGGCTGTTGTAAGCTACCTAGGGAAACAAGTCGGACAGGGTCAAGTCCTCCCTGTTGCCGTGAAAGTGCAGGCAATATTAAACTTCCCAGCTCCGCAGACGCGTCGGGAGCTGCGTCGTTTTCTAGGCATGGCAGGTTATTATCGTGTGTTCTGCAAAAACTTCTCCGAGGTAGTAGCCCCATTAACCAGTCTTGCCAGTCCAAAATCACCATTTGTGTGGTCAGAGACATGTCAGTTTGCTTTCGAAGCTGCCAAAGCTCTGCTTTGCAGTCCTCCTGTGCTGGCCGCCCCTGATTTCACACGTCCGTTCAAGCTTGAGGTGGATGTCAGTGCTTTGGGGGCTGGGGCAGTGCTTTTGCAGGAGGATGAACATGGCATTGACCATCCAGTCTGTTTCTTTTCCAAAAAATTCCTAAAACACCAATTACATTACAGCATGATTGAAAAGGAAGCCTTAGCCTTATTGCTAGCCTTGCAACACTTTGAAGTGTACCTTGGGTCCAGTCCCCTTCCAATCGTCGTGTTTTCTGACCACAACCCTCTCCAGTTCCTAACTCGGATGCAGAACAGCAACCAGCGCCTTATGCGCTGGTCCTTACTCCTCCAGGACTTCAACATTGAAATCCGGTACAAAAAGGGCTTAGAGAATGTCATGGCTGATGCCCTCTCTAGGTCATGAATCAAACATTTCATTTGGGGTTAAATGTTTGATTTTTGGGTGGGAGGAAATGTAATGATCCAATGTTATCAGTGTTTGTTTTGTGTGTGACTCCTCCCACCAGACAATGGCTGTGGGTGTTTTCCCCTTTTCTTTCTTAGAAGATGGACACTTGGGCGTGCCTGTTGAGTAGTTGGCTGGAGTCTCTTCCTGTCCTCGGATTGGATAATTGATTTATCACCTCCAGTATTTAACCACCAGATGACAGCCACCTGGCCCCCCTCTCTCCTAGCCTCCACCATCCAACAAAGAGCCTGTGGTTTTGATTCGTTGTTTCGTAGAGTGTCTTTGCCCATTGTTTTGCAAGTATGACCTTGTGTGGGTGTGTGTGGTGTTAGTACCTTAATCTTGTAAATAGCTGTACATAGATTTGTAAAGTAGGAATTGTGTATTTTGTTCACCTTGTATATGTTGTTCACTGCAGCATCCTATTAAGCGTGAGAAGTCATTTTTGTTGAATAAGTTTTCTCCTGTGTTTCCTAAGTTAGGTAAGTGAATTGTCTTTTTGTTTGTTTTCATTTGTGTAGGAAAGCATAAGGACCATTAGGGAGTTTTGTTTGTTATTTTTGGCACTGCTCACTGCTGAAGCAAATAAATGGCTTTAAAAGGCACTACTGTTTGTGTTCTTTCTTGGGTGGTGCGTGAGTGGGGCCAATTGGATCATAACGCACCCGTCAGTGTTTCCTCTGCTCTTCGTCAGACTGTTAATCTACCCTTGTGGTTCTCCATGTTCCGTGTTCTCCGTTCCTTGCGTTTGTCAGCTTAGGTTTCCTGTTTTAGTTCTGTTCTGTTTTGGTTTTTAGTTCTGTGTTTTCTGCCAATCAGCATTAATAAATCAATAGCTCAGCTTCAGTTAACTCCTTCCTGCCTATAATCATCTGCATTTGGGTCCTCGCTTCGCATGATCTCGGTCTCATGGATCTTATTTGAAGTTTGGTGGTTCGATCCCCGGCTCCTTGTAATGAGAGACAGAGGGAAGACTGCAAAGTCATAGGACACAGAAGACCAAGGTTAAAGTTCAAAATGCAAATATTCAATCCAACTGGACATCAGCTAGAGAAGCAAATAATTCCGGTAAGGGGTAAAATCCAACTTCCCAAAAGTGACAGACGAGGAGATAAAACAGACCGAAGTACAGCGTGACCACTGATAGACAAATGATTGAATCAGAACCAACACACTGCTCGGCCTACAGATCAATGACATCAACATCAACGTCCATGAACTACAGGACTCCTGGCCTGACCAGGTGGCTCTTCTGTGTTGTGCCGTCCTCTTAGCCAGAGGTTGTTTGGTTTCCCCGATGTATAAATCCTGCCAATCCTCCTGCACTTAACAGCGTACACTATGTTACTCTGTTTGTGTCGGGCGACCCGATCCTTGGGGTGGACCTATTTTTAGCACAGCGGGTTTTGGGGTTTAAAAGCCACAGAGACGCAGTGTTCAGAGAAAACTAGTCTCAACTGCTCCTGACATGTACGGGATCACTACAGGTTTTCACTTAGTCAGAGGTTGTCCTTCTGTCCTGGATCAGCTGGAGCTTTCTTTTGGTGCCTTCCCAGCTTTGACAAAAGTCCAGCTGGGAAGGCTAACCTGCCACTTTTCATATCCTCCCTGGTAAATTTGATGTGTCGGTCCACTGAGTTAATGTGATCCGTGAAATGTGAAACGTCCTGAGATTTGATTTTCACCCAGGTGTCATCCATATATCTGAACCAATGACACACATCAACACAATAAGCACGATGTGCCACACCCTCCGTGAGGTGTCATCTCCACATCACTACTTGCAAAACATAACAAAACATGAGGCAGGAACAACTATCCAAGATCAAATGCTCAAACACAAAATCCATCTTAACAACAAATTAACATTGAGACCTATGAAACGTGATCACAAACATTTAAGACTCAAAACCATGTTGTCTCTCATGCTTCTCGTTTATATGTCAAGGACAGTTTTTCTGGGGACTTATTCACTTTTATTGTTGTGACAGAACGTCTGAGTTCTGTGTTGCCGTTCTGGAGATAAACTCTCTGATCTCCTGATGGAGCATCCCTAGGATATCCAGCTTTGTGTTTATGGACTCTAAATCAGCGGTCCCCAACCTTTTTTGCACCACAGACCGGTTTATGCCCGACAATATTTTCATGGACCGGCCTTTAAGGTGTCGCGGATAAATACAACAAAATAAAACTAGTACCGGTACTTAAAAAAAAGAAGATTTATTCATAACACACGTGAAAAGACCCAGGAAAACCGAGTAAACGACAAAAACAATAACAAAATAACGCTGAAAACCGATAAAAACCCTGAAAACCAGACATTTCACACCTGAGCCTCGACTCTCACGGACCGGTACGAGCCCGGGGGTTGGGGACCGCTGCTCTAAAACACTTACCCCAGGTCAGTTGTGAGTAGGTCTTCCTCTTTTTGTCGGTCCGCTTGGTCGGGTTGTCCGGATGTTTGTTGGATTCCTCCATGACACACTGCTCAAAATATAGGTTCCTCCACCCTGGATGCCGATGCCACTCGTGGTCGTATGGTTGTTAAATGTAAAGTGGAAGTTTGATCTCGTTTACTGAGAGCTGCACAAAGTCTGCCCTGTTCTGTGTGTGCTGATCTTGATCAGCTCTGCAGAGGTTTCAGCTGTCCGGACACGACTGACCCAGCTGGCAATTAAGATGCAAACTGCACTGATTATTCTCACAGGAAAGTATGCTTATTGAGTTTTGAGATTAATTTTATACTTTTATTTGAAAGCAAACTGAATCTTGTCTTTGTGCAAAAGTGCAAAGTTTCCCTGACCTGAGTGGACAGACTCAGTAAAGTAATGTTAACGTACACCTGCATTAGTTAAAGAATGAACAGCCATGTTCATGTCAGTACAGACGCTGGCGCTGCAGCTCTGACTGCAGTGAGATATTATCGGGTTTATGTGGTGACTGCTGCTGATCTTAACAAAATCTTTAAAAAAAATATTCAGCTTTGGAGCAGGGTTTGTTTTTAACCCTGTCATGCATGAATTATGACAACCTCAATCAGGATCAGGCCTGAAAAGATACATAAAAATACCTAAGAAAAAAATCCTGATTGAGGTTGTCATAATTCATGCATCACAGGGTTAAATGACAATAATTACAATGAAACACATCAAAAATCTGCAGTAACATTTAACAACCAGCAGGTGGCAGGGTATGGAGCGACACATCAGTGTCCAATGTACTGGTTTATGTGCAAGTATACCATCAACACCAATACAAGTGCACACAAATACCAGCAAACAGCCTTTGAATAGCTGTAGTGACCACTGTGTGTGAAAGGGTTAATGTGGAGGTTACAAAGCAGTCTCAATCAGTGTTAATGAGTAACATCTGTCACACAGACACACTCTGTGCAGCTCACACCCAGTGAGAGAAATTAACTGAAATGCAATGAACACTTAACTTTTTTTTTTTACAGTTTTCCTGCGAGTGACTGAAGCAGAACTGCAGGACTGCAGCGGGTCTGTGTGCCGCGCTGGAATGGTAGCGCTGTGCAGGGTGGCTGCTGTGTTCGCTTCGGATTACTCCTCACCCCCCACCCAATCCTGTGGCTTGTCATGTCTTTCACAAAGTTGTGCTGTGGACATCTATGTGCTTTTTGTGCAGAGGAGTTTTTTGTTTCCTGTTCTCATGCTGTCCTCCTGTAGCCCAGCATGAGTAGAGGTCTCTTTTTTTCCTCTTGTACTTTCCCATTGTAGTGTATATTTCAGTGTTTTTCTGTAACGCTACCGATCTCCGA
>NW_005187795.1:36277-39103 GCF_000239375.1 Pundamilia nyererei | reverse complement strand
GTGGAGACACGAAGGCAGAGACACAGAGGGTGGAGACACAGAGGGCAAAGACACGAAGGCAGAGTCACAGAGGGTGGAGACACAGAGGGCGGAGACACAGAGGGTGGAGACACAAAGGCCAAGACAGAGGGCGGAGACACAGAGGGTGGAGACACAAAGGCGGAGACACAGAGGGCGGAAACATAGAGGGCGGGCAAAAATATTAAATAATCAAGGACCTAAACAGGGAATATAACTAAAGACTCCTAATGAACCAAGACTTAACCCAAAATACAGAAATATCAGAAGGAAACACAAAGTGCTGGAGGACCCAGAACCATGACAAAAATAATTAAAATGAGTACAACAAAATAATGAAGAGTAATGAAACTGGGTTAGTTGTTGATTTTCTGTGAAATGTCAAGCAGTAAAAAGTCTAATAGGTTCAAAGACACACCTGAAGCTGAGGTGTGCCTGTGTCTGGTGGGAGGCAGGTGGGCTATCAGGTTGTCCTGCTGATGGATCTGATGACGAGCTGTTGGTTGATGAGTCTGAGATGAAGTCTCTGATCTCTATAAGGTAAACTGATGATGATGAGTGAGGGACGAGGAAGGACCGGTCACCTCGCTGGGGTCTGAAAAAAGAAAGTTCAGATACATACATTTATGAAAATACAGTGATGATGTGTGAGAGTCTGAGACTGAAGGACAAACTAGTGCAGGAGTTCTTCTGCTTCACCTGTGAGGTGAAATGTAGCCACGCAGCATCATCACCACACAGGCTGGAGTGGGATGAAAAACCGGCCCCCGCATTCTGACTAGAGACCCGCCCACCAGGTATTATAGGAAAAACCATAAAGCCTTTGAATGAAAACTATTTCTATTGTGACAGATGATACTATTATAATCTTATTATTATGTGACTACGATGACATGATGGCATACTGACAATGTTCAAATTCTTGAGAAATTCAGCACTTTTTAAAAAAAAATCTCTTTACTTGGGTGTTTTGATACAAAACAACACAATAAGCAGTCTGAGACATGTGAAAGGAAAACTAATACAGTATGGTAAATAACTGGTCTATCACCCATTCACCCATTTGACCTGAGAAACCCAACCTGCCATTGGAGTGGGGCTGCTGCTCTCGCTATAGTTTCCCTCAGATCATCAGGTAAGTAATCCACTAGAGGGCGCTATATATCCAAAAAGATATTGTCATTACCACTCAGGTTTGCACTCAGTCTTTCCATTGGTAAAGATTTCTTTGTACCACTGAGTTATTGTTGGTGGTTTTTTTATTGATCCAATAGAAAAAAATACATTTTCTTGTCAAGAAAAATAATTTACATAGTAGTTTATATTTGTTTTTATCTGGACATTTGTTCAGAGTTGGCAGCCCCAATAAATACTGAGCTGGATCTTTTTGTATTCTGCTTTTAAATATATCCTTTAATTCTTCTGTTACACAGAGCCAGAATGCAAGGAGGTCCCCGCAGATTTACATTTAGTACATTGTGCTGACCTACTCGGATCAGTTTTATTCAGAAAAGTTCTAAACTGTCTGTGTAAAATTTTATATTGTGTTTCTTTAAATCTTTTATTAAGAAATAAAGAATGCTGAGATTGTATGCACTCACTGCAGGCATGATCATCACAGTGACACTGGAGGCCTCCCTCCCAACACGTTTCCTAATATCATGTTTGTTATGGCCTTGTAGTGTATTGTAAAACTATGGTACTTTTATCTGCGTTTAAGTGTAAAAAGAAATTTTCCATGGGTCCTAGTTGCTTTGTACTGTGCAAAGTATCAAAACTTGAAGTAATTAAGTGACGGGTCTGTAAAAATGCATAAAAATCCATTTGTAGTATTCCTTATTTCTTTTGGACCTGCTCAAAAGACATACAAACATTCCCATTAAACCAATCAACAACCACACGTATTCCTGCACCAAGCCATCTCTGAAATACTGCACTTTTCATTGTGCGGATGCTTCTGGTTGGAGCCTGAAGTCTTTTGTAGTTTCTTACAGTTAGGACTTTATCACCTGAGCTCATATCTGCTCTAAGGTGTGTTTTTGTATTTTTATAATTTAATTAGAAAATGTATTTTTCATATCTGCCCCAACAATGATGCTGTTAGTCTCTGATCGGTTTTCTGTAGATTAATAAAAGATTTTTCATCATGGTCTTGATTTTAAGGTTTTATTTGTCATTTTCCTGACAGTTTCTTTCTTCCTTGATGATTTCATGGATCTGTTTTCTGTTTTGATTTTTAGCTGAAGACATGACGTCATGTTCTTCTTCCTCTCCGCTCTGCCTGCTTTTGCGCATCCCTCTCTCTCTTTTCTCCTCCTCCTCCTCGGTGTGTCTGAGCTGTCCTTGCTCCTCTCTCAGATGGAGGCTGCAGTGTTGTGCTGAGTAGCGGTGAGCCAGCATCTCTGCCTGCAGCCGTCAGCAGACCTACGTTTCCTGAATCAGGACACTACAGCACCCACAATCCTCTGCCTGAGCCCAGACTGTTGTTGGGCAGGAGCGAAGCCCCGTGGAATCCTGGGAGTCGCAGTCCAGAGAGAGAGACAGAGAGAGAGGGTGACGTGCCATGACAACAGTCAGAGGGAGAGAGACGCAGAGGTGAGTTCATGTTTGTTCCTCTTGTTTACCTCTCCTCTTCCTCTCCCCTCCTCTCCTCCTGTCTTCATCACTGCTGTCCGTTTCTCAGCCTCCATCTCTGCATGTCTTCTCTCCTGTCACACCTCCACCCTCCACCTCCTCCTGACTCGGGCTGACGGTGCATTTTCCTGCCGGAGCTCCAGCCTGCAGACACCGAACAGAGCTTTGACATCT
>NW_005187795.1:33093-36154 GCF_000239375.1 Pundamilia nyererei | reverse complement strand
GTGTGTGTGTGTGTGTGTGTGTGTGTGTGTGTGTGGACGTTGGTCAGTAGGGCCCCACTTAGGTTTCAGTGGTCTTAGGATCTCTGCTTCCTGCAGATGATGTGGTTCTTCTGGCTTCATCGAGTGATGTCCTCCAGCTCTCAGTGAGGCAGTTTACAGCGAAAGGTGAGAAGCAGGTGGGGTGTGTGTTCAGGTGACATGGTTCATGGTTCACACCTACTGGCAGAACAAGCTGATAACCGGCCTCAGTACCAAATGCCCCACACCTGGATCCTGAAATGCCTAGAACTACTGTATACAAGAGAGCCTTCATCAGGAACCCAACAGCACAATTTACCATCAGGTGCGGGATCTACCAAGGAGATGCTCTGTCCCCACTGCTGTTCTGCATAGGCCTGAATCCCCTCAGTGAGATCACTGACAAGACTGGCTACGGATACGACTACAGAATGGAGCAGCTGTCAGTCACCTCCTGTACATGGATGACATCAAGCTGTATGTGAACAGGACATGGATGAACTGATCCACACCACTGACATCGGAAAGTCAACTGGAGAAGTGTAGTCGGATGGTAACAAAGAGAGGGAATGTAGTCAGAACTGAGGGGATCGAACTACCAGAAGGCAACATTGCAGACATAGAGCACAGCTACAAGTACCTGGGGATCCCGCAGGCAAATGGAAACCATGAAGACCCTGCTAGGAAAGTTGCAACCACTAATTACCTGCAGAGGGTCAGGCAGGTCCTGAGGAGTCAGCTGAATGGTAAGAACAAGATCCGGGGTATCAACACCTATGTCCTGCCTGTGATCAGGTACCCTGCTGGGATAATAAGCTGGCCAAAGGAGGAGATAGAAGCCACTGACATCAATCCCAGGAAGCTCCTGACCATGCATGGAGGGTTTCACCCCAAGTCCAGCACCCTGAGGCTGTACGCTAAGCGGAAGGAAGATCAGAAAGATGACCCCAACCAACTGCGTGCTCAGTGAATACCTCAGGCAGCAGAAACCCAAGAAAGAGGAGAAACCATCATGGGAAGACAGGCCCCTGCATGGTATGTACCACCGGCAGATAGAGGAGGTGGCTGACATGGGAGATGCCCCCAGGGTGATGGAGAATGACCGAGCTAAGATCCTGTGGGACTTCCAGTTACAGACGGATAAAATGGTGATGGCTAACCAACCGGACGTAGTGGTGGTAGACAAACAGATGAAGCCGGCCATAGTGATCGATGTAGCGGTTCCCAATGACAGCAACAGGAAGAAGGAACACGAGAAGCTGGAGAAATACCAAGGGCTCAGAGAAGAGCTGGAGGAGATGTGGAGGGTGAAGGTGACAGCGGTCCCAGTGGTAGTTGGAGCACTCACTTCGTGTCCAGAACTTCATCAAACTTTGAAACATTCAGAGTAAAGAAAGATATTTAATATAACAGCAATGTTTCTGTGTCTCCCCCTGGGTTGGTCTGACCTCACCTGTCTCACTTCTTTTAATGCACAGCACTACTTTAGCACACACTGACACACTCAGCTCATAACTGTATTTATGTAGAGCACATTAGTTTTCATGTTGAAGCCCATAAATGTGTCGGTCAGACCATAAAGCTGACCTCCTGCACCCATCACAGGTGTTCTTCAGCAGACAGACTGCTCCTTTAACTTATTTAACTTTTCACTAGCCTGGCCCACGTCCTCATTTTAGGATTGACAGCGTTTTAGTAGGTAAATGCTTGGACATGAACTGAGCTGCAGTTTGGGGAAGGCCTCGAAGGGGACTGGCGACGGCTCCCGAGCTGGCAGATCCCCATGTACTAAATAGAAATGAAGAAGTTAAAGAATTGAGAACAAGGAGGGAGGGAGGGGCACGTAAACGAGAATGAACAGTTGCAGAACTGAGGGAACCTATAGGACACAGGTGTCGAACTCCAGGCCTCCAGGGCCGGTGTCCTGCAGGTTTTAGATGATTTAAATGGCTAAATTACCTCCTCAACATGTCTTGAAGTTCTCCAGAGGCCTGGTAATGAACTGATCACTTGATTCAGGTGTGTTGACCCAGGGTGATATGTAAAACCTACAGGACCCTCGAGGCCTGGAGTTTGACACCCCTGCTATAGGGCAACCGGAAGGAGCGTGTTTGGAGGCGTGGCCCTGCTCCTGAAATTCAGATACATAATCTCCAAAATGATTTGGTCTCTTCTTGTGCACAGATACTGCTGAGGAGCCATGTCTGCTGAACTCGACGATACCGACAGCGTGTTCGGTGAGTCTCTCACACACACACACTTGTGCACACATGCGCACACACACATACACGTGTGCACACACGCACACACACACACACGTGTGCACACACGCGCACACACACATACACGTGTGCACACATGCGCACACACACACACGTGTGCACACACGCGCACACACACATACACGTGTGCACACATGCGCACACACACACACACATGCACACACACACACATGCGCACACACACACATGTGTACACACACATACACGTGTGCACACACACACACACGTGTGCACACACACACATACAGGAGTGGAGTGGTCCTTAAACAGACCTTTTTTCCCATAGCAAGCTTTTCCTCCTCCTGGAGGTTAAACTCCTCCACAGATGTTTCATAAGGCAGACAAATAAAAGTCACAGTAAATGAATCTGTTGGACTGTCAGCAAACATGCTGATGGACCCTGGTTGGAAGAACCCTGGTTGAATGGACCCTGATTGGATGTTCCCTGGTTGGATGGACCCCGATTGGATGGACCCTGGTTGGATGGACCCCGAATGGATGAACCCTGGTTGGATGGACCCTGGTTGGATGGACCCCGATTGGATGAACCCTGGTTGGATGGACCCCGATTGGATGGACCCCGGTTGGATGGACCCCGATTGGATGGTCCCCGGTTGGATGGACCCTGATTGGATGGACCCCGATTGGATGGACCCTGATTGGATGGACCCCGATTGGATGGACCCTGGTTGGATGGACCCCGATTGGATGGACCCCGGTTGGATGGACCCTGTTTGGATGGACCCTGGTTGGATGGACCC
>NW_005187795.1:30749-32676 GCF_000239375.1 Pundamilia nyererei | reverse complement strand
TTGGATGGACCCTGGTTGGATGGACCCTGGTTCTGAATTCTGTTTCCTGTTTGATCAAAATCCAAGTTAAAGAATCAAACATGAAAGCGGCTGAAGGTTTCTTATTCTTTGTTCCCCCTTTTTCTAATATCATCTGACTCCCTCCTCACCCCCTCACCTTCCTCTAATATCATTTACTCTCTCCCCTGATCCCTCCCCCACCTCCATTCCTCCATCCTCTGCTCCATTAAATCTTTATTTTCTCCCTCTCTGTCACCTGGATTGAATGTTTCTGCACCAAATCCTCCATTTCCTCTCCTCCCCCTCCCCTCATCATCACTTTAACTCCTTCTCTCTCCCCCCTGGGAAATAAACTGCCGTCAGTTCAGTGTGGGGGAGGAGAGGCAGGAAGCCTGTATGATCATGTTAAGACGGACTGAAGACGTGCGATAACTGTCACCAGCATCACTGACAGAAAGCAGAGAAACCATGCTGATTATAAAACTGAAATTGTGCTGGCTTTAACCTTTTTAATCCAAATGTAAGGTAAACGTACCTTTTTTAAAAATCTACCAGATTTCACAAACAGCAGATCGAACACTGCAAACACAACAGATCGCCACTCAGACTTTTACGTTGTGTCAGGTCACATGACCTCTGTCCTTCTTTTTTCTTCTGTTAGTCTTTGATATCAAACTTTTTATGTCCTCTTTTTTCCTTCAGCCACAGCGACTGTTTCGGGGAAAACAACAGTAACTGCCTCGGTGCTGGTGCTGTGCAATACTGCAAATTTTGGTATTGATCTGATGCCAAGTAATTTAAGAGCAGTATTGCCGATAGCAATACTGATACCGATACTTTTTGCCAATTCAGGGAGCTTATGTAGGGGAGTGTCATGATTTATGAACCCCAGCACAACAGTGTTGTGTTTTAACCATCCACACTAATTAGTTAACAAAGTTTTCTTATGTATTGATACCGTTTGTTTGGAGACCTGGGATGTAAATGTGCCTGGGACTTGCATCTGTTGTTTGAATGTGTTATAGGCTTAATTGACATGGTGATATTTTTCCATTTAAAAAACAAAGTTAACAAAATGTATTTAACACAGTTCAGTGTGATACAGTGAGGTTAGGTTAACTGGTGATTCTAAATTGCCCATAAGTGTGAATGATTGGCTGTCTCTCTGTGTTAGCCCTCCGAGAGTCTGGCAACCTGTCCAGGCTGTGCCCCGCCTCTCTCCCTACGACAGCTGGGATAGGCTCCAGCATGATGGTCAGTGTGTTGAATATTTGATGGACTCCTGATGGGGTGAGTGGGAGGAGGAAGAGGAGCTGATTGTGTTGAACAAGCTTCAGCATCATCACAAAAACTGCAGCTTGAAATCTTCACTCACCATCAGTCCATCACCCACCCATGTACATCCATCCATCATCCATCCACCCATCATCTATTCATCATCCACCATTCATTACTGCATTTTCATGGTGAACACCTTCCACTGCTGTGAGTAAAGCTCTAGAAATCCACTTTGAAACCAGTGTAAACACAGTCAGAATCTGCCTTAGAGTCTGTCTGTTTGTAGGGCTCCTTCAGGTTCACTCTGATCCACAGAGGTTTGTCTGAACATGAGTGGGAAACTTCAGGCAGGAGCTCCTCACAGCAAGTTCAGTTGCTCTGATCTGGGTCCTGATGATGTCATTGGAACAGTCAATCACTGGGCGACCTCTCTCTACAGGTCGTCTTTTAGCCATAACACCTTTTTTTAAGAAGGAAACCTGACTATTTATCCTGCACGGATCATTGGGGCGATCGTGGCTCAAGAGTTGGTAGTTTGTCTTGTAATCGGAAGGTTGCCGGTTCGAGCCCCAGCTTGGACAGTCTCGGTCGTTGTGTCCTTGGGCAAGACACTTCACCCGTTGCCTACTGGTGGTGGTCAGAGGGCCCG
>NW_005187795.1:21091-30716 GCF_000239375.1 Pundamilia nyererei | reverse complement strand
GCTGTGGCTACAATGTAGCTGCCATCACCAGTGTGTGGAACCATTCTGGATCAATAACAAGGTCAAAGTTCATTCAGTGCCTGCCTCACATTTACACTCGTGTGTGTGTGTGTGTGTGTGTGTGGGTGTTTCAGACCTGAACGAGGCGATCCCAGAGACAGAGCTGCTGGATAACAGCATCCAGAAAGGCCGCGCCCAGCTGTCTGTCAAAACACGGAGACAACGCCCGTCCAGGTCCCGTTACCGAGACAGCATTAGCTCAACGGAGGGCGACGACTGCCTCGACAGAAAGGTGGAGGTCAGTGAGATGCATCTAAATATTTTAGAGAATTAAATGACAAAGATGTTGAAACAATAACATTTTAGATGCACATCACAGCCAGTGATGTCATCAGCACTAAGAGGAACTTAAAATTATTAAGTTAGTTTTTAATTTTAAAGTATTTTGTTAAATTCCTGAGATCATTTCATTGTTAGATTATTCCGTTTCTGGTGTGTGATGAAATCTAGTGTGTCTATCATTCCAGGACAGTCCGTTGCACTCTGCCCGCTCGCCTCTCCACCTGGCGATGCGAGGCTCCTCCCCCTCCCCTGATTCGCTGCTGTCAGCTAGAAGCCCTGGATTCTCCTTCGACACGTCGCTGGTGAGTTCACCGAGCTCACATCAGGTTTTAAAAAGTAAAAGAAAACAAGTTTCATTGTCCTTTCGTTTTTCAGGTCCGTCGCTCGCCAGAGGACGGAGGCTTGTCATTGGCTGGTCCACCTCGGGGGCGGTACCATCAGCTGACCAATGCAACTTCTCAAGAGGCCCTGGTTACTCCCAGCAGCTCACCATCTAAATCCTGTCCCTCCTCCGACTGCTCACCTGTCTACATGAGGAGGAACAGAAGGCCCGACAGTGAAGGTGCACACCTGCAAACACCTGAAAACACACACATATAACAAACACTCGCTTCCTGTGAGATCTGATTGACATATAATGTTGCACAGATGCTAACGAGTGTGTGTGTGTGTGTGTGTCAGTGTTGGTCTCTGATACAAGTCGAGACACGAGTCCAGCTGATCCCGGCAGTCCGACTGTCATCTTCGACAAGAAAACCAAAAGACGCTTCCTGGACCTGGGGTGAGATGCACACACATGTTGGTCTTAGTGTATTTGTGAGGACCCAATCAGTTTACAGTAACCTGAAGGTAAAAACATCAAAAACAAGAAGATGATCCATTTACTGAACCATCCAGTCACAGCGGCCTTTCCCAGTCCCGATCAGCTCTGACTTCACTTTTCCAGGTGTTTTAAACTATATTTAATATTCGTGACTGAGGAGGTCATTTATGTTGAATCCTTCATCCAAGGTCCCCGCAGTCAGCACAAATGTTTCTGCACCTTTGACTGTTGTCCCCGTGTCTTTCACAGGGTGACTCTGAGGCGTTCATACATCAGAGTGAGGAAAGATAAATCCAACAGGCTCTCTGTGGGCAGCAGGTGGCTCCACCACACACATCATTTAAGAGGACGAACATGTGTTTTTATGCGTTTCCTGTCCTGACGCTGTCCTCTGTCCTCAGAGAGCCGTCTGAGAGTCCGTCCCGTTCCTCCGGATCCTTCATCTCCTTCTCCTGGTTCACCGAAGGACGGGGGTCGATCTCCTCCTCCGGTACTCCGCCCTGCTCCCCCAAAATTCCACCGCTGAGCTCCCCGAGACCACGCAAGTCTCACTCCCAGGTATGAGACAAACGCAGCATTATGTACGGTGGTTCGAAAGTGCAAAACAAACCAACAAACAGAAACAGAGAAGGGGCTGGTAACATCAGGGAATAGTGTTAACAAAGGAAATTCATATGCAGTGGCGGTCCTAGCCTGTTTGGTGCCCTGGGCGAACACTCCCTCTGGTGCCCCCCCACACACACACACACACATATGAAGCGAGAGAGAGAAATGCATAGTGTGCAAACGGCTACTAAACAGACATCATAATTCGTCATACAATGAGAACAGGACAAATCAACAATTGACCCTGACTAATTAATATTATATTATTGTATATATTGTTTGGAGTTTAGTCTGTTACTATTTTTACCATTTCTTCTTGGAGCAACTGCAACCCACATAATTTCCTTATTGATTAAGAAAGTATTCTGATTCTTAATGTTTCAGGATGAGCAGCCATTATCCAATCACCCATCTGCTTACCTGCATCTTTTTCTCGTTTCTCCTTGTAGGAGCCATAATTAAATGTATTGAATTTTAATGATCACTGGGTTTTCATTTGTTTGGTTGCTATGGTGATGTGTAACAGGAGTCACGTGGTTGCTAGCGGTGACACTAAGAGGGCGTTGTCAGTCTGTCTCTCACTGGTTTGATTTTGACAGAGAGGAGGGCGGGTAGCCGTAGTTTTTGTTGACTGCTGCACAACGAGTTTCCCCTTGTTGCGTTAGAGACTGTGATGTAGAGTTTGAATCGCGAGCCGATCACATTGCTCTGTAAACTTTTAAAGCATTTTAATAAACAAGCAAGCAATTCCACCTCTGGCATTATTGCGTAAAGTTGACAGCGCGTCAGGCAAATAGGCGGGCTCCATCCCCGGCCTCCGGCGACTGTGGAAGTCGCTACACTCCTCCTCTTTTCTCTGTTTTTAAACTTTAAAAACAGGTTGTGTGTGAGACTTTAAATCAACAAAATATAAAATATAGATTTTAAATTGTTATTGATCCCTTTATTATAAATCTGTATCAGGATGTCTGGTGTTTTCGTGTTGTTGGTTTGTTTTTATTTTGTTTTATTTTGCGAGTTGGTTATTGGATGGTGCTGCAGCCAGCCAGAGAATCCCCCGCCGCCCCGCCCTCTCCTCTCTGCGCCGCAAGCAGCAGGCGCACCTCGCAAATGGAGGGCGCCCTTACTCCCAGCAAATGGGCGATAGAAAACCGATCGGTGCCTGTGACATTCCCAGTATGCGCTGACACCGGGGCAGCATGAGTACGAGCAGTTTTTTTTTTGCCGATGCCCGTGATGCTGCCCCCCACCACGATGCCGCCCCGGGCAACCGCCCGTGTCGCCCGTATCTAAAACCGCTACTGATCATATTTCTGGGTATGAACTCTACATATTGTCACATTAAATAAAGATTTTGAACCCTTGAAGTTGGAAAGAATTGGGTCCAGTCATCCATGACAGAAAACTCTTCATGCTGCAACCATCAAAGTCTTTATAGACTTCCTGTTTCAGGGACTGGGATTCAGTATATTCAAAACCAGGAAATGTTGTTCCAACCGTTTCCATAAAACGAAGGATTTCTTTGTTATCCATGAAAAGGCTCCTCAGAGCCACCGCTGTCAGTGACCTTTCTCTTTTTCAGATTTGTTTTCACTCAGCATCAATGAACAATGCAAGCATGCATGCACAGAAGCCGGCTGAAATTCTGCTTTTTTCACTCGCTGGGTCCACGTCCTCATCTTAGGTTTGCCAGCGTTTTTAAAGGTGAATGGCTTAGACATGAAGTGAGCTGCAGTTTGGGAAGTCCTCAGAGGGGACTGGGGGCGGCTCCCGGGCCTGGCTGATCCCTGTATAGTAATGAGAAGTGACGAAGTAAAAAAGGGTGGGACACGAAAATGAGAACGAACAGCTTGTGGCGTGCTTGGTCCCGCTCCGGAAATTCAGATACTTTATGTCCAATTAAGCTGCTTACAGGTTTATGTTAGAGCTTTTCTTTGATGTTAGAGGGTTTTAATTATAAACTCTGCAGATGAAGATGATGAGGAGGAGGCAAAGGATTCCAAACCTGCAGATAAACCAGTGGTTTCCTCAGCAGCTTTGGGCCTGATGTCAGAAGGACACAGGAGGATTTCCCAGCCTGTGAACTGTGAGAGGAGCAGCAACTGTCTGCAGGACAGTCACAATCTCACTGGGAATTCAACAGCGCTTGTCCTTTAATAAACACACTTTCACCAACCTTACAGCTGCTGTCTCATCATACATGAAGCAAGCAGTGTTCATACAACCCGTAAGGTCCATGTGTGAGCATGTTTCTCCCACGCTCTACAGAGGGCAGCGGTGCCCATGGTGCACATCACTAAACATGAACTTAGGCTCTCCTAAAGAGACGCCACACAATCAGGACAGTTTCAGAAAAAGAGTGAGGAGCAAGAACCTCCTGAAGCTGACCGAGGTCCTGTTTAGTTTGTCCAGAGTGAGAGCTGCCTCAGCTGCACACCTCGATCACACCTGACGGGTGGAAAACAGCATCGTGGCTCAGCCTGCTGCAGTCAGTCTGCAGTGCTGTTGGGTTGTAAAGTTGTTCATGCAGTCAGGTTGGGATTATCTGAGCCGAGGACAAGCTATCAACAATCAAAGAAATCTATCAGCGTCTGTTAGAGCAGCTGCGTCTTCACTCAGTCGCTGTTTGATTTGATGAGACTGAAGATAAAATAAAGCGACCTCAGCAGCGTTGTCTCTGGGCGTCGCCCTGAAACACAACAAGGGGCTCAGTTCTCTGCTGGCAGCAGGACAGGAGTCAGTCAGCTGTTTTAGTGGGTTATTCATTAAAAACACTTTCAGAGTGAAACATGTGAGCAGTCTCTGAGAGAGGACATGAACAACGTTCCCACAAAACGTCACAGCAGCACACGCGTGACATATTCCATCTGACTGTAGCTGTGTTAGCTGTACACACAGTATCAGGTTACAGAGTGAGTGTGTGTGTGTGGTATTGATTTTACTCGTGTTGGCTGACAGACAGTCACATGATCACACAGCTGTGGTTGATGATAAATGTTCTGCAGCCTGGAGGAAGTCGTTCTTCATCCCTGTTTTCTCGTTAAGGCTCTCTCTGCTCACCATCACAGCTCAGAGGAAGGAGCTGCTAATGGCTCTGATAGGCTGTGTGTGTGTGTGTGTGTGTGTGTGTGTGTGTGTGTGTGTGTGTGTGTGTGTGTGTGTGTGTGTAACTTGTCATCACCAATGATCAATCACCAGTGGTGCTAGTTTAAGTCATTGTGCAGATGTTTATAAGGTTGGAAACCTGCAGTCAGCTGAGACTGAAGAAGTCACATGATGAAACGTTTCTCCGTCCAGAAGAACAGAATCAACTTTTGAGGATTTCCTTACCTGGATGATTAAGCATCCTATCTGCATGTCTTTGGAGTGTGGGTGGAGGCCGGAGTACCCGCAGACAACCCACGCAAACACTGGGAGAACATGCACCACAGCACTGTGTAAAAAAATAAAAAAATCCGTTAGTCATTCTTGATCACTGCTTTGTCCGTCTGTATCTGGAAGTCCCACAGGATCTTAGCTCATTCTCCACCACCCTCCCATTCGTCTCTCATTTTGACCTCCGGACTTCCAGGCCATACTCGGCGCAGATGCTTCTGTACACCAGAGCTTCCCAAAGTGTGGGGCCCGCCCCCTAGGGGGACGCAGAGCCATTGCAGGGGGTGCGCGGTATGAAAAGGAAAAAATAAATAAATAAATGCTTGGACACTGCTAGCATAATGGACAGGTTTTTAATGGGGCTCCCACACAAACGCAAAGCAGGAGATGAAGCATCGCTGAACATGTTTCCAAACCAACTTCATTTTAAGCCAAAGAAAATATGGTGACGCAAATCTGTCTTTTGGTTTCACCTGCACAGGTGCAGAGGTTGGTCTCCCTGCAGGATTAGTTTCCCCTTCATCGGGAGCAACGCTGGGCTGTTTAAATCACAGACAAACAGTCTCTCACAGCTGTTTATGTTTTTAAACCCATTTTGCACAGAGAGGCATTTTTTGAAAAATGTATTGACAGAAATGTTGAACATTATTACACAGGAAAAAACAACCACAGTAAAATAATGACACCGTGACGCCTCTGCCTTTGTAAATGGAGGGACAGTAACTGTGTGTATGTAAGCGTGTAAAACCTGCAGACAGTCAGATTAACAGTATTTTGTCTCTCTGCCATTCTGCAGTTCATCTCATGTAAACAATAACGTGGCCACAGCGTGACGTGGAAAAAGGCACATACCTTTGACGTTGCGTGACAAACTCTGTATTCCTCGTCCACACGTAAACGCAATAAAGGAGTTTTAAAAATCTCAGTTTTCAGTGATTCGAAACGGCGTTTACGTGGACGAAACAGCTGCGTGTAGGTGCGGACGCAGCATAAAAGAGTTAGTAGTTTATTTCCTTACTGCCTGTAATTTATTGCAGTTTACTTGTATTTGTTTAATTGTTTACTAAATGTTTGAGGTGTGAAATAAACCACAATGGGGCAAAATATGTGTGTGTGGTTGGAGGATGTGTTTGTGCCGGGGGGGTAAAACAAAGGGGGGCCTAGCAAAAAAAGGGAACCACTGCTGTACACTATGCCGACCACTTAGTCGTTTCTGGTCCAAACTCGTCTTCATTTCCTAAACTCAAACAAACACAGCGTCATCACTGGGAGTTAAAAACTGAGAGTTAACTTCCAGGCATCCATGAAAACCAGGATTAATGAAGTTTAACGGCATTAGGTTAGCAGGAAGTTAGCTCGCTAGCTTCCATCTAAAAATGATACACCCTTGTCTGACTGAGACATTTCTGAAACAAATTCAAGCGTACCGCTCTGCTATCACTTCCAACACAAATGGAGACAGAAAAGTAAACAGCAGTGATGTTTGTAGGGTTACTGACGTTGGGCTAGCTGCTATATAATGATGTGCTACGTAATCGCTAGCGACACAGCTATGTTAGCATAGCATAAACAGATTCACACAGTGAAGCTGGAGGATGAACTTTTTTCCCCACAATAAAAGTTAACATGAGGGTTCCTGATGCACTTACACAGCAGGAAAAGGATGCTGTAAATTTCAGTTGGGGAAACACCTGAAATAATGCATCCACAGTACACAATTCCTGATATCTATCTTCATGCACCCGTTCAAATGTTTCTTAGATTCGAGTGATTCTTTTCCATCCCGATCTGAGCTGCAGTCACATAGTAAGGTTTTAAAAACTGAGCTTTAAACTGCTGCAGATGAAGAGAGCTGACAAAATCAGAGAGGCCAACAACGTGACATTGTTCAAATTAAACAGACCCAAGCATTCAGTCACATTGGTGCCGTGTAGGACCTGGATGCAGGGTTTATATGTCATTGTTTAACAGCTGTGCCCTTGTGCTCAGAGCTTGTTCCTGTGCTGCCATGATTAGTGCCTCTGTGCTGTCCTTCAGTCCAGCTTAGTCCAGCCACTGGTAGGATTTCTGTATGTCAGCCACCTCCTCTATCTGCCGGTGGTACATACCATGCAAGGGCCTGTCCTTCTATGGTCGGTTGGAGCCATCTTCCTGATGTATTCGCGGATGTTTGTTGTCTCATCCCGGACTGTGGTGCTGACACTCACCAGTCCAGCGCCTGCTTCCTTCCCCTTGCATACAGCCTCAGGGCGCTGGACTTGGGGTGAAACCCTCCATGCATGCTCAGGAGCTTCCTGTTCTTGCATCAGCTCCTTTGGCCAGCTTAGTCGTCGTCGAGTTGAACTTCCTGCTCTTAAGCCTGATCATGCTGCTGTAATCTGCAAGCCGCTTTGTAACCCATCTTCCATGCTATGTCTGAGATAGTCAGAGTGGTGTCTGTGCGTGCTCTTCCTTTACATTTTCACACATGCTGAGGTCTGTGGTCAAATATAGCTGACTGCAGATGGACACAGCGCTGTGTTTCTGAGAGCTGAGAAACAGGACAGAAGGTGAGATAATTGCTCGCAATGCGAAGAGGGTGGGTCATACTGAGGGGAGCGATGGAGGCAACAACCACTCGATGAAGAACACCAAATATCTGAGGGGGACTGTTACCAAGGCAACCAACCACATGACCAGTTGTCTGCTGGTGCTCGTAGCTGCGGTTGTAGTTTTAGTGAAATAATGCTGAAGTAACGTCTCTGTGTTCTCCCCACAGGAGTCGGCTCTCAGTGAGGAGTTCTCTCCTCCTCACACCTCCTCCTCCACCTCTCCTCCCATTGACTCCTCTTCCTCCAGGTCCTCCCATCCCTACCACACCCTGTCCCAGTCCTCCGATGAGGTAACACACTCGCCACCTCAAACACCAAAACGTTGTCATCTACTCACCTGTGGCTCACTGTGCTCCCTCCTCCTCTTCCTCAGCCCTGCGATGAACCCCACTCGTCCTGGACGACTCAGCAGGTGTGTCAGTGGCTCCGAGGACTCAACATGGAGCAGTACGTTCCGGAATTCAGTGCTAGAGACATCGACGGGCAGCAGCTGCTGCAGATGGACGGCAGCAAACTGAAGGTGAGGATGAGGAGGAAGAACAGGACTTCCTGAGAGACTCTGTCATAGCTGTAGTCTTAGATAAGGCTGACTGACACAGCTTGCAAAGGTTACACGTAAAGTCAGTTACAATACTGAACTGTTTGGAGACCATAACTGGAGCTGTCCTCCCGTCCTCTGCAGGGTCTGGGCGTGCTCAGTTCGTCTGATCGCAGCGCGCTGAAGCGCCGCATCAAAGATGTTCAAAGTGCAGCAGAGAAGGAGAAAAAAGCTCTGGACAAGCTGGAGAAACAGAAGGAAAAGCAGCGCCGGAAGGACCAGGAGCAGCGCAGGAACTGAGCCCCGCCACCAGAGGGAGGCAGAGGACAGTGAGAGGAGAGCTGTGTGATGAAGAGAACAGGATTTCTGCCGCAGGGAAGGTTTGACATGACAAACAATTCCTGGAAAAGCTGCAATTCCATGATCATAAGACATCTCCAGGCCTGGAAAAGTTAAACTGAAGTTTACTGTTATGAGACCGTGAAATATTTCAGGTGATGATGGCACAGTGTTTCATTTGCCACAAAGTGGTTTTCATCTATTTTTCCTCCATTTGATGTTTAAACTCATCATCTGTGATCGGCTGGCAGGAACGCTGACAGATCATTAACTCAGCAGGTTCCTACACGCAGCTGCTCTGATTCCCTCTGGTGATTCTTCTTCTGCAAGCCAAACATTATACAAGGTGTGCTTTTTCTCTGAAATGAGTGTCACAGCAGGTTTTCTGTTTTGTTTCTGGGCCGTGGAGTCTCAGCCCGAGGCGGCGTGTCGGTGCTGCTCTGTGAACAGTTTTTGTGGTTTCTCTGTTTGTTGTAATGACTTTAGCTCAAAGGTTCTGTGTTCAGGTGTGTGAGGTCTGACAGGTGTTTGGATATTTCCCACAATCCTCTCACAGCTTGTTTTCCACCTGGAATCTCTGACAGAAAAAAACATCGTCGAATCTTCGCTTTACACAGGTGGAAGCGTTTGTGTCAGAGAGGGTCAAACGTCCCGACGCTGGTCGAGTCAGATTCTTAACCTCTGGAGATATTTCTGACCTCTCACAGTCTCTGTTAAAATGTTTGTTTCAATAAATAAATCTGTGAAACTTTCACAGCGTTGCTTTGTTTTCTTTCTGACGAGATTCACAGCTGGAGCCACGATGCAGGGTTAAAGCATCAAAACAAATAAGAATATAAGAAAAATGCATGCAAGAAAATTTATTTTCCTTCAGTCGGTGAAAAACAACCACAAACCCAGAATACAAAGGATCACAGCGTCCAGCAGGGGGCAGCACCAGAGGTGGAGGCAGACATTTGATACACCCGGGGCTTAGCCCTAAAGGGTAGTATGCATGTGGGATTGGGGGGG
>NW_005187795.1:19097-20083 GCF_000239375.1 Pundamilia nyererei | reverse complement strand
TCTGACATTTAACTAATTCAAAAGATATTTCAATATTTATTTATCCAAAACAAAACAAGTTTACTCTAAATTGATGTTTAACAGTAAAAAAAATGTTCTTGTGTTTTCCATAAAGTGTAAATATCTGGTGTAAACTGTGAATATACTGCTGTGTGTTGAAGTTCCTCTTGTTTTGCATAGAAATATACTGAACATACAAAGCATATAAAAAACACCCAGCACGCCCCTGCGGGCGGTTTATCCTTCAAGCTCGAGTCCTCTACCAGAGGCCTGGGAGCTTGAGGGTCCTGTGCAGTATCTTAGCTGTTCCCAGGACTGCGCTCTTCTGAACAGAGATCTCCGATCTTCTTGTAATCAATCCAGGCAGGGCACAGGTTGGTCAGTCTGGTCTTGCAGTCTCGGCTGACTGTTCTGTCTACCAGTAGCTGGTGTTTTGCGCCTCTGGTATTCTTGCCAATTCCTTTCTGTGTCCCGCTCATGTATTGACCCATATTACGTGAAGTGCCCTCAGAAGGTCTGCTAGATTATATATATATATATAATATATAAAATAACATCTACCTGAGTTGTTTCTTTGAAAGAAGCCCCTTATGTCCATTCTTATATATCAGTACATTACTGATTTATTTAGCCGTGGAGGGAAACAACTGAAAATATGAAATAAACACACATGTAAGCTAAGACTCTCTAAAGAAACAGCATTGTTGTTGTTCGGCTTTTCATTTCGTCATTTGTTGATTCACTTGACAAACGAGTAACGTAATATGGGTCAAGTGATCAGTTTGACATCAATCTTTCGTGATACACCGTCATATTTACATTATTTGTACAGCACAAATGATTTGCTTTGGTAACTGGTCAAACTTAAGCTCTCCTCTGTCTGCCTCGCTCCGTTTCTCCAACAGCGCGCTCGCAGGCAGCAGCTGACCCGCCCCCTCGCTCAGTCGCTTAGTGCTGGATCATACCAATATAAGGGGGGGATTTAC
>NW_005187795.1:0-9101 GCF_000239375.1 Pundamilia nyererei | reverse complement strand
ATCACATGGATGTTCAGTCTGAGCAGCTGGAGCTTCATTTCCTGCTTTCAGGAACAAGCTGCACATGAACGAATGAGAGGAAACTCGGAGTCTTTATTCTCTCAGCTGCAGACTCGCTGCAGGGTCAAAGACTAAAGATCAAAACAATCACTTAATATAAAAAACTGAATTCAACATTCAAAAGAAAACTAAAGAATAAAGTTTTGTGTAACAATATTTATTATTTATTATTGATGCTCATCCGGGACTTCAGACCCTCCTCCTCTCCCCACGGAGCTCTGAGGAATGTTGATGCTATTTTCTGCAGAACTGACATCATACCTGCTGATCTCTAACGTGGCGACAGAGATCAGCAGGTAGGAATATTATTTTTAGTTCTCAAACATAAACAATAAAAACAAACAAACGTCAATGAGTAAAAACGAAAGCGTCAAGAAATGAAGCGAATCACAAAAATCAGCAGGATAAAAAAATGTCCTTGAAAACATTTTGCAGATTTAACACTGACAACACAAACAGGAAGTTTAAAAAAAGCAATAAATAGTCAATAAATATAATCAATAAATAAAGAGATGATAAATAAACACAAAGAACAAGATATTGCTTTTTAAAAACAATTAAATAAAAAATAATAAATATTTATGAATAAAAACGTGACAACATTATGACTTTCTCTTGCCAGGTCATTTCCTGCTGCGGCTTCAAAATAAAAGCTGTACCATCAGGTTCAACTGAAGGAGCTTTTACTCTAAAGTAATAACAGCAGGAAGTGACCTCATTAAGACACGTTTCAAACTTGATTTGATTGTTTTCTGTACAGTGAACAGTAAAAAATGGCCCTGAGAGTTTGTGGTGAACGCTCCAGATGTTTCACTGAAGCTGATTAGAACTGAAACGGGACAGAAGTCGATCGGCTGTGGAGTTCGGGTTCAGATGATGACGCTGTTTTTTCCTTCTCCAGCGTCTGCAGGTGAGAATAACCTCGGGCGTGAAGCAGGTCTGGACCTGCAGCCGGCTCCTTCTTCTTCTTCTGCACCAGTATGATCGGGCACACATTCATCACATTCCTGCTGTGTGTTCCCAGCTGATCCCGGGACGATAGAGCGCTTCGACGTGCTGCGACACACAAAGCAGGAAACGGAGCTCCAACAGGCCGCCTTCACAATAAAGCGTGTTGGCTGATCCTGAAGCTGCTGAAGACGAGGGATAAACTTCCTGTGTGTCATCTATCAGTCTTTAGTCCCGCTGCATCACGGAGGCGGGCGCTCGTCAGGAGGTGATGATGATGAGACAAACAGTGTCAACAACTCCACGATCGATAAAGTCTCTCCCCTGAATCGTGCTAGCAGCTCTGATCCTGCAGTGGGCGGGGCTTAGCGCGTCCCACGAGCCATCTGTGTTTCGGCCATGTTTCTGAGGCTGCGGATCAGGTCGTGACAGAACTCGAGCAGCTGGCACAGCGTCAGGTGGGCTGCCACCTGGACATCGTAGTTGCCATGGAGATTCAAAGTCAAGTCCAGGCTGCTCTGATCCAAAGAGTCACTGCTCAGCTGAGCCGCGTCCTTCATCTGAAACACACAGCAAAGACCCAACAACTTGAATAAAGCCGAGAACTTCCTGTTTCAAAACAAGCACAAGTTCTGAGGAAGTGATGTCATAGGGTGGCAAGAAAGTGGACACGTTCCACTAGGGTCATGTCCAAATTCATGGGCTGCATCCTCCTGAGAACCCGGCCTTCGCGGTCTACGTGGGTCCTCAGAAGGTCGGGTAGGCCGGAAGTAAACGGCTGTGAAATTGGACGGTCCAGCCTTCTGATTAGCGTCACCGCTGTCTGGGTGGAGTTTAATAAACTCAGCCGTCTGCTCCTTGCTATCTAAAATATAACAGGACGCTGGAGTAAACTCTCGACCGTCTGACACTTCTGCTTAATCAGTTTTCTGTTTGACGTTTATTCAGCTGTGTGAAAACCACCCGGGAGATTAATAAAGTTTTATTTTATCTAATCTAATAACTTTAATCTCAGCCAAACCGATTTACTCACAAACAAATAAAACACTGAAAAATGCCAAACAATAACATTTTAATGTTGTCTAAGTGACTTATATATTACGTTTAACCTGAGTAGCGAAAGTCCGCGCTGTGCCAATGATGATGTGCCGGGAGTTGTGCCATTCTCTGCGGCTTCAGTGACCCTCGAGCTCCCGGCTAGCTGTCGAGCTGGTGGGTAACAGACGTCTCCGAAAACGTCGAAGCACTTTTGCAAATATGCGACATCTTGATAAACCGAGCAGATATTTGATGTTTGCACAGCTACTTTCTGGCCTGAAAATATGTTAAAAGTTTATTTTGTGACCCAGAAAGATTAATAAGAGTAATTTTAAAACTTAGTAGTGGTCGCCATTGCCGGAAACTGGAGTTTTGCTGGGCCGCGCTATGAATTCTGGGATATGGTGGGTCACGAAGGACACACCCAACCCATCCTTCAAATTCGGGGAAAAGGAGGACGCATTTGTCGGCTGCATTCGGAGGAGTCTACGAATTTGGACAGCCTTTGGCGCGTCGCTGTGACGTAATCGGCCTACAAATGCAGCCTCACGAGGATGCAGCCCATGAATTTGGACACAACCTGTGAAGGGTTACAACTGCAGACAACAGGAAGTGCACGCTCTCAGCCGGTGTGTGTGTTACCTGGTTGATGTGGGTCACCAGGTCTCTCAGTTCAGCACTCAGGGCCTCCAGTCCCCCCAGTCTGCGAGACAAATCTACCAGCAGCCCCTGGTACAGCCGGCCGGCCGCCAGCATACGGCTCACACACATGTCCTGCAGGGAAACACAAACCCATCACATTACATCACCAGAACAGACTCGACCACTACACAAACACCTGGAGCGATTCAGTAATTCTTTAATGGGCAGTAAAGGAACCAAAAAACTGTCAATAGCCTCCTGAACCTCCCCCATGACCAAAGCACATGCACTCCCAGAGCCCTCTATGACATCACTAAACCCTCCCAATTGCATTCAAGGACCAACTGAAACCATTAATGAGCCCAAAGGAACCAAAGAACTCCCCAATACCACCCACGGCACCACCCGAGCTGGAGACTGACCGCTGTGAACTGTTCGGACAGCTCTTTGAGGACGGGGGGGTCAGGGATTCCCAGGTTTATCCTCTTCATCTCCAGCTCTCCGGTCTGACTGGAGGGGTCGAGGGTAAAACCCTAAGGAGGACAGTAAACATCTATTAGCTCAAGAAGAAGAAGAAGGAGCAGCAAGTTGAACCCAGTACCACGGCAAACCGTTTAAAAGACACACCTGCCCATTGTGTGCTGTCATGCTTCACAAACCTGAAGTGGACAAGCATGCAGAAGCTGCAGTAAGCTGCAGTTCCACCAGGGGGTGGGGGAGCCGCTAGTGACCAAGGAAGCTATGACGTACGTTCCAGATTTCTTCTATTCCAGGATTGATGGCTACCAAGTAAATGTGTTAACAATGTTGGCTAGTAATAACATATCGCCCCCTGCTGGCACTGCAGCTTACTGCAGCTTTTGCAAAGCGTGACAGCACACGGTGGTCGGGCTGCGCCGTGATATAGACGGGCGTGTGCGTACGTCAATGTTGATGATGCTGCCGTGCACGGAGCGGACGTCTTTCCGGATTTTCTCCACCAGCCTCATCACTCGCTCGACCGCCTCTTTGAACGTCTGCGACGGGTTGGACGGCGAGCTGACGGGAGCCGATTGAACCAGCGCTGCTAACAGGCAGCAGTGCAGCAGGGCAACAACTGGAAAAACAAAGAGAGTGACCCCTGAGAAGAGCAACAGCACCACAAGATAATCTCTGATACCAAGCACAGAAAGAAAAAACTGTGGTCCAATCAGATGTGACGATGTTAATAAAGCATTAATTAATCATTAATTATTCATTAAGAGCTAATTAATCATTAAAATCTTAAAAAGCGGCTGACAGCCAGAACTATGATGTTTACTCATTTGTTTCTGCCTCTGCACCCTCACACTCTGATGATCAATCATCAATGAACTTTTGGGGAGTTATTGATTAAAGCTTATAAACAAACTTTTTCACAGTTTCCTGGATTCGTATGAAAACAGCTTCAGGGACTCTGAACACACAGATTATGTTTTATTTTAATCTGCAAGCCTGACGGTGGTTCTGCTTCAACTATTCCTGAACCTTCAGCAGCCCGGACTTCTGAGCTGGACCAGAACAACCCGGAGGAGGACAGAGTCAGCGGAGCGGATGAAGGTACTGATGCAGGTAGGCCTACTTATACTGTCACTCACATAAACAAGCGCAGGGCCTTCTCGCCCTCTGCTGGTTCCGTGTCTCAGCTGCATGACACGTGAAAACTTTGCGAGCTATCCGAATATTTAAAGCGGTCCTGTGATCCACCGTCACACCAAGATCACACCTGTGCGCACACATACAGTGTCTGCAGGTGTGATTCTCAGGACTGCACTTCCTCCAGCTCCTTCTAACTTGTTTGGCACTAATGACCCTCCATACAGACCCCCGTCAGCCCCCGTCACCTGAGCCTCACCTGAGCCGGACTGGGGCTCAGGTGAGGCTCAAGTGAGGCTCTGCAGCTCACTTTTTTAAAGTGACCCGACTCTTCTACCAAGCTCCGTGCGTATTTCTGCAGAGTTTAGCGGCCCCTCCTGCGTCACGGCGCATGCTCTTACCTGTGAACGCGTTCATGTCTGCGGGTCCGTGGGTGTCCCTGTTTCGGTGCGTGTCTGCCGTGCAGCTGCTCGGACTCTCTCTGAACTTTCATTCCAGCCGCTTTCTCGTTTTTATGCTTCCGCGCGGGGTTTTCCGGTCATTCCGTCACATCTGACGGAACTTATTCGGTGCTGCTGCGTCACAGACACAGCGGGGCTCGCGCTCTGACCTCACAGAGCGTGAGTCAATGCGGGAAGTTTGGATGTGAGCACAGAAGTTCCCGCTAATCCGGGATGTTTCAGGATTATTCACAGGTAACACTTCCTGAACCCACCTTCTGCCCACGTGACGATGTTTACACCTGAATCATCGCGTGGGTGTTTCCTGTCGTCCGCTCCCACCTGTCACTCACTCATGTTTCAAAAAGGTTTTAGGTACTGAGGGTCTACGTGTGTTTTTGACTCCTCCCCTCACCGAGCTGCTGACTTCTTGTCCACGGTTATTACAGGTCACCAAATCTAACCAATGTGTGTGAACTAACACTGAACTAAAACCAGTGTGTGTGTGTGTGTGTGTGTGTGTGTGTGTGTGTGTGTGGTAGGCCTGGGTATCGTCACTGGTGTCTATAATAGATTCAGTTTTCACTCAGTCAGTCAGAAATATTCTGATCAGTTATCAGTTCATCTCCATATTTTGTGTCTGTGTATAAAACCAAGCTGACACTGTGAGACTTGATCAGAGGTGTGAGCATCACAGCAGAGGCCTTTGTGTCAAAGTCACTGAGGCTAAAACAGAAACACATGAAGGCTTTTTATAACAGATAAGCTTAAAATTCAGTGTGTTCAGTGTGAACAGCAGAGATGAGGCTTTGCTGTCAGAGGCCGGCAGCACTGAACACAGCAGCAGAGAATAATGCAGAAAACAGATTTGATGGTAAATTGGTCTCTGAGTGCACTGAGAGAGAGAGAGCTGTGCAGGACGTAACAGCCAGAGAAATAGGACCTCTTCCGCCCGTACATTACACAGACGCCACATCGGGGAGACCGGTCAGAACAGGTGGCATAAGGAAAGACAATGACATGTACGACACAATAAGGAGTGCAGGAGAGAAAAAGAGTTTATCAAACATGAAGCGTAGTTTGATCTTCTGCTGCTGGTTCAGTCAGGTTTGGTCAGAGTGATGAAACCTGCAGACTGACTGTTATTTAAAGGCTGCAGGTTAGTGCAGGATGAACAGGTGAGTCTGCTGCACAGTGGCTGTCTAACATAAACAGAGTAGTATCATGTGGAGGATCAGCTGTGAAACATCTGCTGACATCTGGATGAATCCAGGTGTGTAATCCACAAAGAGCAGCAGGTCAGCTGATCACATTAGAAGTTCACGTGAGCTGTCATGTCTTCCCCACACTGAGACACTCCACACATCTCAGTGTTCCTCCACCTGCTGACCCCAGACTCATGCTCCTGTTCAGGTGTGGAGGTAAAGTCCCCCTCTGCCGTGTGCTGACAGCACATTTATTTCTGCGTCCCTGCAGGTGTGCTGCAGAACAGGTTCAAGCTGAGTACATTTGAAAAACATTACTATTCTCATATACTCAGATGCTTTGATGATTAGATTACTGCAGCACCAGGTTCCTTTGTACAAACATGCTAAGTAGAATTGTTCTTCAGGGAGCTGCTTTTACTTCCTTACTGCGAGTACATTTGAGAACTGGTACTTTTTCACTTTTACTTGAGTAAAAAGTTACTTCAGTACTTAAAGTTTTACTGGAGTATTATAAGCCAGGTATCTGTATGTCTGCTTCAGTACACAAAGTCTGTGCTTTGGCCATCTCTGCCTGATGACTTACTGAGACTGTAAGACACTGCTGTCAAACAGCTCTGTTTCCATGGTAATACCTGCATGCAGGTGTACATGTGTACAGGTAAGCATGACTCATGTTGTTGCGTGCTCAGTACTGGCAGTGAGCAGGTGTGTGTTTGCTGCTTTAATTTTAATTTAATGCTGCATGGGCGATCGTGGCTCAAGAGTTGGGAGTTCGCCTTGTATTCGGAAGGTTGCTGGTTCGAGCCCCGGCTTGGACAGCCTCGGTCGTTGTGTCCCTGTGCGAGACGCTTCACCCGTTGCCTACTGGTGGTGGTCAGAGGGCCTGGTGGCGCCACTGTCCGGCAGCCTCGCCTTTGGCTACACTGTAGCTGCCATCACCAGTGTGTGGATGACTGGACATGTAAAGCGTTTTTTGGGGTCCTTAGGGTCTAGTAAAGCGCTATACAAATACAGGCCATTTACCATTTAATGTTTCTGTTCACACAGAGGAGCCGACGATGATTGTTGAGCAGCTCTCAGGTGTAACAGGTGACCTGAGGCTCACCTGCAGCCGGTTAACCTGGCTAAGCCGCACTGTTGGGCCTCAGAGTAACTCGCTCCCTGTGGGTCTGCTTTTCCTTCAGACCCACAGGGAGGAAAGGCCGGCTCTGATTTACGGTTTGTTATGTTTAACAAAACGATCCCGGGAGAATCTCTGACCAATGACGTCGCAGCAGCCCCGCCATGAGAGGAAGCTGGACGTGACGCTCAGTGTTCAGAAATATCCGTGCTGCTGTTTGTCTCAGAGCGCAGGAAGCAGAAGGACGTGCTGTTCCTGGGCAGCCGTGCGAACAGAACGAAGGCTCGGAGATCGATGCTGATCCTCAGGACCAGCTCTGTGCTGGTTACAGCTCCATAGCCACGCCGGCTCTGTCCTCGCCTCTTCTTCCTCTCATTCCTACAATCCTGCAGCGTGCGAGCAGTAGATCGTGTGATCATGTGACCGTTCCTTTCTGTGTCTGTGCAAATGTTCATGTCAACATATCTGAACAGCGTGTTTACAAAGACTCTGCCAACCTGGAACCAGGAAACAGCCCCCCGTCTCATCACTGCTGTCTTCCACGCCCTCGATGCCAGACCAGTGCCACTGGACACCAGTGTCACTGGCACTGGTGTCCAGTGGTTCGGGGTGGGCTGCTCAGCCCTGTGTACACAGCAGACACTGACAAACAGGACTCATTTCAGCTGCACCCTTTTAGATATTTCCTATTTGTTTATTTGGAAATAAAAATCCTGTTTGTGCGTTTTCACCTCTCCCAGCAGCCCACGTTGTTTCCAGTCCTTCTCCTCTCTGTGAGCTGAAGCTCTGAGGCGTCCACAAACTTCTGCCCTGCAGACGGTGACGAATCTCCTCTGTCCAGGATTTCTTAAAAAGCAGAAGCACGACGGCACGAGGGGAAGTGACGGTTAATCTGTTACAGCAACGCACACACAGACACACACAGACACACACATACAGAAACCTTCAGTCAGATTTCAGCTCTTTCCAAGTTTTCAGAATGCGTTCGACCTTTGACCCTCATGAACCAGCTTAAAGTTCACACAGATGCTGGAGTTTAACAATTCATTTTTATTTATGCAGCACAAAATCACAACAAAAGTCGCCTCAAGGTGCTTTATATTGTAAGGTAGACCCGACAATAATACATACACAGAAAAACCCGACAATCACTCGGCCCCCCATCTTCCGCCCCCCTCCCATGTGGTGTACCTCAAGGATCCATCCTTGGGCCCCTTCTTTTGAGCATTTATTTACTTCTCCTTGGCCATATTATTAAAAAGCATAAAGTCTCTTTTCATTTTTGTGATTTATCTCCCCCTGAAACACAACGACCCCCTCAGGCCTATTTTAGACTGTCTCAAGTATATCAGAGCATGGCTGGCTCTCAATGTTTTAAATTTTAATGAAAAGAAGACCGAGGTCATTATATTTGGGCCGAGTGGACCTGGTGTCCCTCCATCTGACCTGGGTCCTCTTACATCCTGTGTCAAACCAATTGTCACCAACCTCGGAGTAAAAATGGACACAGCTCTTGAAATGGACAAACGGGTAAATACAGTGGTGAGAAAAAGCTTTTTTCAGCTGAGGCAGCTCTCTGAAGTCAAACCTTTTACATGCATCTGTGACCACTCGCCTGGATTATTGTAATGCACTTCATGTTGGTACTGATCAGGCTTCACTATCGCGCGTCCAGAATGCTGCTGCTCGCCTGCTGACGTGAGCACTTTAGCCCTGCTCCTGCCTCCTTACGCTGGCTGTTTGTCCATTTTCTTTTCAAAATTTTATTGTTTGCTTTTGAAGTTTTAAATGACCTGGCTCCTTCTTACCTGTCAGACCTTCGACACCGATACACTCCACAAAGGTCTCTCAGATCAACTGACCAGTCGCTCCTTGCTGTCCCCATGTCGAGACCGAAACACCGAGACCGAGCATTCGCTCGAATTATGGAATAAACTGCCTCCCCGTGTTAGTCCGGCCCCAACACCTGAAATCTTTAAATCACTTTTAAAAACACACTTTTTTCAAAGACGTAGCAGAGTCAGCTGGTAG